>NC_057810.1:133911036-134211036 GCF_018294505.1 Triticum aestivum | reverse complement strand
AAGGGCCTTGAGAAGGCCGTGATCAGCTGCAAGAACCAGGAAATAAAGGAGCAAAGAAGAAAGAGGACTTACTCATTTGTGGCGAAGTACTTCCTATGCTTCAGCAGGCGGCAAGGGCGATCTTCGCCGCCCAAGGCCTCCTTCCTCTTGCGGAGGGCCTCGAAATCTACTCGAAACTGGCCTAAGCGCTTGGCGCAGGTGTCGGCTTGCGGCATGTTGGAGGTGTCAGGACGATCAACGCTAATGGGACCGGCCTGAGGAGCGCCACCGGCCACCACCTCGTGAGGGACGACCGGAGCCTCGGGAGCCCCAACCTCGGGAGCCGTAGGCCGGGGATCCTCGCCTGCTACTACTCCATGGCGGGCTTCATGAGATGTCACCTCCGGAGCCCCGCGCGGCATCTGCACCTCCACAACATCATCCTTTTTGGCTCCCCGCCGTCCTCGTCTCCCTACTTCATCACCTGGGACGGGGCCGCTTTGGGCAACTGGAAGGGCAACCACAGTGACAGGATTCTCGCGGGGCCCCCTGAGGCCGGTCGGGCGCAATCCCTATTCATCGAAGCTGGGCATCTGCTTCACAAAATCGGCCCTGCCTGAACAAAGATACAGGAGGGCACCATCATGTCGGAGACTGCCCGAGGAAGGGTCGCCAGTCAGGACCTTGAGCACCGTCCTCAGTGCTTCAGGCGCCAGGTCCTCCTCCTGGAGCTGCATGCGGTCCTTGTGCCCCACATAATCCCACATTCGGCGAGAGTGGCGCTGGAGAGGAGCAATGCGACACTGGAGGAACTCCTTCACCACCTTGGGCGCCGTCACGTTGAGCGCCCTCGAGGTCTCGAAGCGGCGCCAGACGGAGACGAGCCGGGGGCTCATGAGGCTCTCATGAGCCCAGCCTGAGCTAGGAACAGCCGGCACGGTTGGGTGCGAGAGCAGGGGGCTGGGTACCCCAACGTCCACGTACAGCCACCGCTCTCTGATCTTGGCCTTAGAAGGAGGAAGGCCAAAGTCGATCCCTGAAGCAGCCGTCTCTGGCACGGCAAGAAAGCTCACACACCCTGAGCATTGAGTAGGATCGCTCAGGCGCAAGGAGAAGAAATGGCGCAGTAGGGCAACGGAAGGAGGAATGCCCACCATTGCCTCGCAAACAAAAGCAAAGACAGCCGGAGAGTAATGGACTCAGGTCCGAGGTGCATCATGTGGATCTCATAATGGATAGCACCGCATTGAAGAAAGCAGAGAAAGGGGGAACCAGACCCGCCCACAAGGCGTCAGCGAAGAACTGGACCTCTGTGACGACCCTGTTGATAGAAGTGTGGGACGCAGGCCAGGCCGTGGTCCGGCCACACTCGTTGAAGATGGTGGCAAGAGCAGAGCGGACCTTGCGCAGGGCCTCGGGATTGAGTGTGATGGACCGATCGACGGCGGGGGCCACCGCCGGAGGCGAGCGGGGCAAAGGCGCGGGCTTCTTCCCCTTTTCCTTCTTCGTTGGTGCCATGGCAGGCGAGAAAGGGGAGAGCTGGAGTTGGATTGGAGGCGGAGGTTGAGGCTCGATGAAGAAGGAAGGGCAGGAAGTGCGCGGGTGGCGAGAAGGGAGTAGCTGTGTGCAACCACGGGTCTGCCTAGCCAGGCGTATAATGAGGCATCATGGGGAAGCGGAGACGCCCATGTCCAATCAACCGCCATGCGGCGCCCAAGGCTGCAGGCTGTTGGGGCCCGCGATGCTTCACACTGGCCCCTTCTCTTCTCTGCTAAGCCAAGTCCGGGCGCGCCTTGGGCCCGGGGGCTACTGTCGGCGTTCTGGGAACGGGGGTCCCCAGACTTGCCTGCCTGCGGCGTGGCCAAAGTGAGGGCCCAATGTAGCCCAGCTTTATCAGCTCAAGCTCAAGACCCTCGCGAGGGGCCAAGCCTCGCGGGGCAGACGACAAGAAGCTTCCTCAGGAGCAGCCTCCTCAAGCAGGCTCGCAAGGAGGCAGAGAGATCAAGGCAGGGCACCTCCCGAGGGGCCCGTGACGCAAGCCATGACGATCGAGAACCAGGTGGGCGCCAGGCGGGCACCGGCCTGCGCAGTGTCCTTGTTTCCCTTTCGGTGCAAAGAGGGAAAGCACATGCCAAGGCATGAGGCAAAGGTTACCATTTCGGTGCAACAAGACCAAGACCAGCAGAACGGCAGGATGGAGGTCATCGTGGAGCCCAGGGCGGCGTCACCGTCAGGACCTTTGGCAGCCGAAGACCAACTTTAGTCAGGATAAGTGTACCAGATGTTCCCCTTCAAAATGGCCAATGGTTGGCGCCCTTCCTGCTCATTATTTGTGAAGAGGCCCAGGGCCTCCGCCTATAAATAGGACTAGCCACCCGCAATCTAGAGGCATCTGGAGATCAACCAGAGAGAGAGAGAAGCGACCGAACTCACCCAAGCAGTTCATCGCACCAGCTCAAGAACAGCCCCTCGTGAGGCTGTTCTCCCTTTGTATTGTTCATCATCAACCCCTGAGGCAATCCACCACACCACACACTGGAGTAGGGTATTACACCACAATAGTGGCCTGAACCAATATAAATCTCGTGTCCCTTGTGTGTTCATCTTTCTTGCTTAGATCTTTGCGAGACTTCGAGACGTGAGCTAGTAGGGGAGAGATCTTCGCTCGCACCCCAGTGTTCGAACCTCAAGGGTCTGCCGGAACCCGAAATCCGACAGGCTGCAAAAAACCCGTAAGAATTAGCAAATGGGCTGTAAATTATTTGAAATAATGGCAGATGGCCTGTATGATGTTTTCCACAGATTTGAGGCTTCCACAGATGGCCTGTATACTGTTGGATGGCCATCCTACGGCCGTCGTGCTTCTTCAATCTCTGCTCTTCCTGCTCCAGCCGCTCAAACAAGCACCAGCGGGACTGCCTGCTCCCTCCTCCCCGCGGCCGGCTGTGCTGCCGCGCAGGCCTCACCACCCCATCGTACTCCCATCGCTGGCCTAGCCATCCCTCTACTCACCCACAGTCCCACACCTGCTGTTATTCTCCGGCGACGGCAGACGAACCAGTAAACCCTCGTACAGTCGTACTCCCCTCCACGTGGGAAACAACTGTCGAGTCTTCCCTGCCTCTGTGTCGTTCCCTTCCTAGGCCTCGCTATCGTCCACCGCCCTGGTGCTCTCGAAATGGCATGGTCAACGTGGTCAACGACCGACATGCATCTGAAATGGACTGTACGTGGAGAGGATGACAGCTGGGTCCATGGACGCACGCAAGGAAATGCCTCCTTATTACGCGCAAAATAATGATTCCTCCACCTGACATCTGAGACCCACCGAAAGGGCCTCTGTATTGCGCGAAAAAAATGTTACCGCTGCTGACAGCTCGGACCCACCAGCTATATCTTCGCATGCAAGGAAGTGCCTCCTTATTACGCACAAAAAAATGAATACTCCCCTTGCTAGCTGGCACCTAGTATAGTGGGCCTACTAAGTTGACGGGGACGAAGGGCTTTGTCAACTTAGTCAATATGCACGATTCTAGCTCGACTGGCCGTACCATGTCCATCCAACGGTCGTAGTGCTTCTTCAACCTCTGGTCTTCTTGCTCCAGCCGCCCAAAGCAGCGCCGGTCGTGCCGCCTGCTCCTGCCTCCCGTGGCCGGCTGTGCTGCCGCGGGGCCTCACCGCCCCCATACTACTCCCACCACTGGCCAGGCCATCCCTCCACTCCACTCACCCAGACCCCCTGTTATTCTACGGCGACGGCAGCGCAGCCGAACCAGTGAACCCTCGTACTCCTCTCCGTGTGGTGATATGTCTCCAATGTATCTATAATTTTTGATTGCTCCATGCTACTTTATCTACTGTTTTGGACTATATTGGGCTTTATTTTCCACTTATAAATTATTTTTGGGACTAACCTATTAACCGGAGGCCCAGCCCAGAATTGTTGTTTTTTGCCTATTTCAGTGTTTCGAAGAAACGGAATATCAAACGGAGTCCAAACGGAATGAAACCTTCGGGAACGTGATTTTCTCACCGAACGTGATCCAGGAGACTTGGACCCTACTCCAAGAAGTAACAGAGGTGGTCACGAGGGTGGGCCCCCCCTAGGGCGCGCCCCATGCCTCGTGGCCCCCCTATTGCTCCACCGACGTACTCCTTCCTCCTATATATACCTATGTACCCCCAAACGATCAGAACGGGAGCCAAAAACCTAATTCCACCGCCGCAACCTTTTGTATCCACGAGATCCCATCTTGGGGCCTGTTCCGGAGCTCCGCCGAAGGTTGCATCCACCATGGAGGGCTTCTACATCAACACCATAGCCCCTCCGATGAAGTGTGAGTAGTTTACTTCAGACCTTCGGGGCCATAGCTAGTAGCTAGATGGCTTCTTCTCTCTTTTTGGATCTCAATACAATGTTCTCCCCCTCTCTCGTGGAGATCTATTCGATGTAATCTTCTTTTTTGCGGTGTGTTTGTTAAGACCGATGAATTGTGGGTTTATGATCCAGCTTATCTATGAATAATATTTGAATCTTCTCTGAATTCTTTTATGTGTGATTGAGTTATCTTTGCAAGTCTCTTCAAATTATCCGTTTGGTTTGGCCAACTAGATTGGTAGTTCTTGCAATGGGAGAAGTGCTTAGCTTTGGTTCAATCTTGTGGTGTCCTTTCCTAGTGACAGAAGGGGCATCAAGGCACGTATTGTATTGTTGCCATCGAGGATAAAAAGATGGTTTTTTTATCATATTGCATGAATTTATCCCTCTACATCATGTCATCTTGCTTAAGGCGTTAATTTGTTTTTAACTTAATACTCTATATGCATGCTGGATAGCGGTCGATGAGTGGAGTAACAGTAGTAGATGCAGTATCGTTTCGATCTACTTGTCTTGGACGTGATGCCTATATACATGATCATACCTAGATATACTCATAATTATGCTCAATTCCGTCAATTGCTCAACAGTAATTTGTTCACCCACCGTAGAATACTTATGCTCTTGAGAGAAACCACTAGTGAAACCTATGGCCCCAGGGTCTATTCTCATCATATCAATCTCCATTACTTTATCACTTGCTTTGTTTTTACTTTGCCTTTTACTTTTCACTTTGCATCTTTATACCAAAAATACCAAAAATATTATTTATCATCTCTATCAGATCTCACTCTCGTAAGTGACCGTGAAGGGATTGACAACCCCTAATCGCGTTGGTTGCGAGGAGCTATCGTTTTGTGTAGGTACGAGGGACTTGTGCGTGGTCTCCTACTGGATTGATACCTTGGTTCTCAAAAACTGATGGAAATACTTACGCTACTTTGTTGCATCATCCTCTCCTCTTATGGGAAATCCAACGCAGTGCTCAAGAGGTAGCAAGAAGAATTTCTGGCGCCGTTGCCGGGGAGGCTCATGCAAGAGCAAGTCAACCATACCAGGTACCCATCACAATACCTATCTCTCGCATTACATTATTTGCCATTTGCCTCTCGTTTTCCTCTCCCCCACTTCACCCTTGCCGTTTTATTCGCCCTCTCTTTCCCAATCTCCTCCTCTTTTTCCCGTTGCCTTTCTGTTTGCTTGTGTGTTGGATTACTTGTTGCCATGGCGCAAGATAATACCAAATTGTGTGACTTCTCAAATACCAATAATAATGATTTCCTTAGTACTCTGATTGCTCCTCTTAATAATGATGAGTCTTGTGAAATCAATACCGCTTTGCTGAATCTTGTTATGAAAGATCAATTCGCTGGCCATCCTAGTGAAGATGCCCCTACTCATCTAAACAATTTTGTTGATTTGTGTGATATGCACAAGAAGAAAGATACGAATAACAATATTGTCAAATTGAAGTTATTTCCGTTTTCACTTAGAGATTGTGCTAAAGTTTGGTTTTCGTCTTTGCCTAAAAGTAGTATTGATTCTTGGAACAAGTGAAAGGATGCTTTTATCTCTAAGTATTTTCCTCCTGCTAAGATCATCACTCTTAGGAACGATATTATGAATTTTAAACAACTTGATCATGAGCATGTTTCCCAATCTTGGGAAAGAATGAAACTGATGCTTCGCAATTGCCCTACTCATGGTTTGAATTTATGGATGATCATACAAAAATATTATGCCGGATTGAATTTTGCTTCTAGAAATCTTTTAGATTCGGCCGCAGGAGGCACGTTTATGGAAATCACGTTAGGAGATGCTACAAAATTGCTTGATAATATTATGGCTAATTATTCTCAATGGCACACCAAAAGATCTTCTAGTAAAAAAGTGGATGCTATAGAAGAAATCAATGTTTTGAGTGAAAAGATGGATGAACTTATGAAGATGTTTGCTACTAAAAATACTTCTCTTGATCCCAATGATATGCCCTTGTCTACTTTGATTGAGAATAATAATGAATCTATGGATGTGAATTTTGTTGGTAGGAATAGTTTTGGAAACAATGCGTATAGAGGGAATTTTAATCCTAGGCCTTATCCTAGCAATCCTTCTAATAATTATGGAAATTCCTACAACAACTCTTATGGAAATTTTAATAAGATGCCCTCTGAATTTCAGAGTAGTGTTAAAGAGTTTATGAATTCACAAAAGAGTTTTAATGCTTTGCTTGAAGAGAAATTGCTTAAAGTTGATGATTTGGCTAGGAACGTTGATAGAATTTCTCTTGAAATTGATTCTTTAAAGATTAGATCTATTCCTCCTAAGCATGATATCAATGTGTCCCTCAAATCCATGAGAATTTCCGTTGATGAGTGCAAAGAAAGAACCGCTAGGATGCGTGCTTCCAAAGATGCCTTTATTAAAGCATGTTCTTCGAATTCCTATGAAAATCAAGATGAAGATCTAAAAGTTATTGATGTGTCCCCCATAAAATCTTTGTTTTGCAATATGAATCTTGATGAAACTGAATATGATCTTCCTTTACCTAGAAGGCGTTCTAAGAATTTGGAGTTTCTAGATCTTGATGATGAAATTGATAAAAGTGGGATTGAAAGAAATAAAAACCTAGATGTTGCTAAACCCACTATTTTGGATCTCAAGGAATTTAATTATGAAAATTGCTCTCTAATTGATTGTATTTCCTTGTTGCAATCCGTGCTAGATTCTCCTCATGCTTATAGTCAAAATAAGGCCTTTACCGAACACATTGTTGATGCCTTGATGCAATCTTATGAAGAAAAACTTGAGTTGAAAGTTTCTATCCGTAGAAAACTCTATGATGAGTGGGAACCTACTATTAAAATTAAAATTAAAGATTATGAGTTTCATGCTTTGTGTGATTTTGGTGCTAGTGTCTCCATTATTCCCAAAACTTTGTGTGATTTGCTAGATTTCCATGACTTTGATGATTGCTCTCTAAACTTGCATCTCGCGGATTACACTATTAAAAAGCCTATGGGAAGAATTAATGATGTTCTTTTTGTTGCAAATAGTAATTATGTGCCCGTAGATTTTATCGTTCTTGATATAGATTGCAATCCTTCATGTCCTATTATTCTTGGTAGACCTTTCCTTAGAACGATTGGTGCAATTATTGATATGAAGGAAGGGAATATTAGATTCCAATTTCCCTTAAAGAAGGGCATGGAACACTTCCCTAGAAAGAAAATAAAATTACCATATGAATCTATCATGAGAGCCACTTATGGATTGCCTACCAAAGATGGCAATACCTAGATCTATCCTTGCTTTTATGCCTAGCTAGGGACGTTAAACGATAGCGCTTGTTGGGAGGCAACCCAATTTTATTTTTGTTTTTTTGTTTTTGCTTCTGTTTAGGAATAAATAATCCATCTAGCCTCTGTTTAGATGTGGTTTTATCTTTTAATTAGTGTTTGTGCCAAGTAGAACCTATAGGATAACCTACGATGATGGTTGATTTGATTCTGCTGAAAAACAGAAACTTTGCGCGCACGAATATAATTTTGTTGAATCACAGAACCGTGCTTCTGTGTTGATTCTTTTTTCTTATGTTCAATAAACAAATTGTCAAGGACTTCCTAATTTGGTAGGATTTTTAGAGTTCCAGAAGTTTGCGTTAGTTACATATTGCTACAGACTGTTCTGTTTCTGACAGATTCTGTTTTGCGTGTGTTGTTTGCTTATTTTGATGAATCTATGGCTAGTAAAATAGTTTATAATCCATACACAAGTTGGAATACAGTAGGTTTAACACCAATATAAATAAATAATGAATTTATTACAGTACCTTTAAGTAGTTTTTTGTTTTCTTTCTCTAACGGAGCTCACGAGATTTCTATTGAGTTTTGTGTTGTGAAGTTTTCAAGTTTTGGGTGAATTCTTTTGATGGATTATGGAACAAGGAGTGGCAAGAGCCTAAGCTTGGGGATGCCCATGGCACCCCCAAGATAATCCAAGGACACCAAAAAGTCAAAGCTTGGGGATGCCCCAGAAGGCATCCCCTCTTTCGTCTACTTCCATCGGTAATTTACTTGGAGCTGTATTTTTATTCACCACATGATATGTGTTTTGCTTAGAGCATCTTGTATTATTTGAGTCTTTGCTTTTTAGTTTACCACAATCATCCTTGTTGTACACACCTTTTGAGAGATCCATACATGAATTGGAATTTCGTAGAATACTCTATGTGCTTCACTTATATCTTTTGAGCTTGATAGTTTTGCTCATAGTGCTTCACTTATATCTTTTGAGCGTGATAATTTTTGCTCTAGTGCTTCACTTAGATCTTTTAGAGCATGGTGGTGGATTTGTTTTAAAGAAACTATTGATCTCTCATGCTTCACTTAGATTATTTTGAGAGTCGTTAATAGCATGGTAATTTGCCTAATGTTAATATACTTGGTATTCAAGACATGTGAAACTTTCTTTTGAGTGCGTTGAATACTAAGAAAAGTTTGATGCTTGATAATTGTTTTGAGATATGAAGATGGTGATATTAGAGTCATGCTAGTTGAGTGGTTGTGAATTTAAAGAATACTTGTGTTGAAGTTTGTGATTCCCGTAGCATGCACATATGGTGAACCGTTATGTGATGAACTCGGAGCATGATTTATTTATTGATTGTCTTCTTATGAGTGGCGGTCGGGGACGAGCGATGGTCTTCTCCTACCAATTTATCCCCCTAGGAGCATGTGCGTAATACTTTGCTTTGATAACTTCTAGATTTTTGCAACAAGTATATGAGTTCTTTATGACTAATGTTGAGTCCATGGATTATACGCACTTTTTCCCATCCTTCCACCATTGCTAGCCTCTCTAATACTGCGCACTTTTCGCCGGTATCATACACCCACCATATATCTTCCTCAAAACAGCCACCATACCTACCTATCATGGCATTTCCATAGCCATTCCAAGATATATTGCCATGCAACTTTCCACCGTTCCGTTTATTATGACATGCTCCATCATTGTCATATTGCTAGCATGATCATGTAGTTGACATCGTATTTGTGGCAAAGCCACCGTTCATAATTCTTTCATACATGTCACTCATGATTCATTGCATATCCTGGTACATAGCCGGAGGCATTCATATAGAGTCATACTTTGTTCTAAGTATCGAGTTGTAATTGTTGAGTCGTAAGAAAAATAAAAGTGTGATGGTCATCATTATTAGAGCATTGTCCCAAGTGAGGAAAGGATGATGGAGACTATGATTCCCCCATTAGTCGGGATGAGACTCCTGACGAAAAAAAGAGGCCATAAAAAAGAAAAAGGCCCAAATAAAAAAAATAAGAGAAAAAGTGAGAAGGGTCAATGTTACTATCCTTTTACCACACATGTGCTTCAAAGTAGCACCAAGATCTTCATGATAGAGAGTCTCTAATTTTGTCACTTTCATATACTAGTGGGAATTTTTCATTATAGAACTTGGCTTGTATATTCCAATGATGGGCTTCCTCAAAATGCCCTAGGTCTTCGTGAGCAAGCGAGTTGGATGCACACCCACTTAGTTTCTTTTGTAGAGCTTTCATATACTTATAGCTCTAGTGCATCCGTTGCATGGCAATCCCTACTCACTCACATTGATATCTATTGATGGGCATCTCCATACACTACTAGGGAAAATCCTATACACAGAATCTTATCAGCAGCACGCTCCAAAATAACTCGCTGCTGCTAACTAGCATTAGCGCGTACGGATGAAACTCGCTGCTGAGACAAATATAGCAGTAGTGCGTCACCCGGAAGACGCGCTGCTGCTATAATTCCTACGAGGCTGCCGCGAGGCTAGTTATAGCAGCAACGAGTTAGCGTGATGCGCGCTACTGCTACGTGGCATAGTAGTAGCGCTTTTCTCGGATAAGCGCTACTGTTAAGTTTCCTACAAAAATTTAGTCCCACCTCGCTCTGTGAAGAGAGTTTCTACCGCCTTAAATATGTTACTTCTCACACTTTGACAAGCACTTGATCTTCATTGAACTCTATGTGTAGAATTTGTGGCTCCAATATGAGTCTTCACCTGTTCCTAAACCGGTGAGGACTCATATTGTCAAATCAGATTGTACACAAAAAGATCGTTATTGATGAATGTGTATTTTTGCATGCTGACACATAGCAGTACCTCTTTACTGTGAAAAGCGCTGCTGCTAGATAGCTTAGCAGTAGCGTGTTTTCGTGAGGAGTGCTACTACTAAGCCATCCATCTCCCTCATCTCCTCCCTTCGGATCCACTCACACACAGCCACTCAAAATTTGCGCCGCGCGCCCCCGTCGCCCCTCTCCTCCGTCTGCGCCGCGCGCCCTCGTCGCCCCTCCTCCGTCTGCGCCACGCGCCGTCACCTCCTCCTCCTTGCTGGACTCGGTACCGGCCTCCTCCTCCGTCCTCCCTCTCCACTCGCCGCTGGCCGGCCCCTCCTCGCTCTGCCTTCCTCCTCCGTCCTCCCTCAACTGCCCGCGCCGGTCGGCCCCTCCTCGCTCCGCCTTCCTCCTCCGTCCTCCCTCAACTGGCCGCGCCGGCCGGCCCCTCCTCGCTCCGCCTTCCTCCTCCATCCTACTCTCTTCTCCCTCCTCGAGTCGCCCTCCTTCTCCCTCCTGCTCATATGCAACATTTTGATTTAGTTGATATAATTTAGTTGACTTAGTAGGCTAATTGATTTAGTTGACTTGGAACATTTTGATTTAGTTGATTTAGTAGGCTAGTTGATTTAGTTGACTTAGAACATTTTGATTTAGTTGACTTAGTAGGCTAGTTGATTTAGTTGACTTAGAACATTTTGATTTAGTTGATTTAGTAGGCTAGTTGATTTAGTTGACTTAGGAACATTTTGATTTAGTTGATTTAGTAATCCTTTGCTCATATTGCTTTAGGAAGAATGGCGCCACCACCACCACCACTATGTCAACTGTGCAAGTCAATATGCGCGAGCAGCCTTGCAACTGGCAAGCTGTTCCGCATCTACTTCCAGCCGAGTTTTCGTCATGCGGCGGTAAGAAATTAGATGAAATGTAATAACTATTTTATTTTTAGTGTTGGCATTACTGCATTGTGTCATTTTGCTTATTTTACACAGATCGTCCCATGCAATGTGAGGTTGAAATCCAACAAGTTGACAGGAGACACTGTGACATTTGAGGCTCCTGGGGGGCGTACACTATGGAGGTCGAGAAAGGACGCAATATGTCGCAGATTGGAGGATATGGATGGGCCCGTTTCATCGCTCGCATGCATCTTACTGGTGGTGAGTTGATCAGCTTCAACTTCCGAGCAGAAAGACCCAAGCTAGCTCTCATTTATCTCAACCTGGTGGAAGATGATGAAGATGACGAAGATGATGAAGATGATGAAGATAATGAGGACCCATTCAATGAAGATGATGAGGACCCACTTCATGAAGCCATCGTAGCTCAAAGAACAAGGCTGAGTGAGGAGGAGGTGTCCAACCTGTGGGACATAATTCCGCCACGTGCTGACTTTGTCGGGGTGCCATTCGTGACCCGCTTGACAAATACCATGGTTGATCGACATGATATGGTATGTTATACTTACAAATGCGAATTAATAGTGTGAATTACTTAGTGTACAGTACAATGATATGGTATGTTGTGTGGAATCTAGTCGATGATATATATGTTTTAGTGTAGAGTTCGATCACATGCTTATTAATTGATATGTTTTTCTTATTCAGAAATTGGCAAAGAGCATATCTGTGAGTTATGGTATCGAGCCTGATGAAGAAGGCTCAGCTGGACTACGCCTTACTGCAAGGGGCTCCGTCACAACCTGTACTTACCGCGTGGACACGGACGGTCGCACACACTTAAGCTCGGTTGGGTGGAAGAAATTCCTCGATGGCAAAAATCTTCGTGTTCGACAGGCCATCCTAATTACTATCAGGAACACCAACCGCCCAGGCTTGAGGATGATGATTGTCTTCGATATCATCTAGAACTACATATGTGTGTGTGGCTATATCATCTAGAACTACATATGTGTGTGTGGCTATATCATCTAGAACTACGTACATATGTGTGTGTGGCTATATCATCTAGAACTACATATGATGATCGTCGTCGATATCATCTAGAACTACATATGATGATGGCCGTTGATATGACCTTGTACTGCTTGAGGATGCATGTTGGCTATGCATGAAATTGTTATCTAGTACTCCCTTCGTTCCAAATTACTCGTCGTGGTTTGAACTAAAACCACGACGAGTAATTTGGAACGAAGGGAGTACTACCGTACCTAGTAATGGTTTATGAATTTGATATCTACTAGCAGTACCTAGTATCTAGTATCTGAAAGGAGAACTGAAAGTGAAAGGAGAACCGAAAGGGAATGGTGCAGGGGGAAAATGATGAAAGATATAGCAGTAGTGAGGGATGACGAAACCGCTACAGCTAGTTAATGGTAGCGCGTTCCAAAAAAGCGCTGCTGATATCGTCAACAGTAGTAGCGCGGGTTGGGGCCGCGCTACTACTATGAGTTAGCTGTAGCGCCTTATTAGTAGCGCGGCCACCCGCGCTGCTGCTAGCCTGAAAACCCGCGCTGCTGCTAGCCTTTTCCCTAGTAGTGATAGCCCGTTGATACGCCTAGTTGATGTGAGACTATCTTCCCTCTTTTTGTCTTCTCCACAACCACCATTCTATTCCACATATAGTTCTATATCCATGGCTCACTCTCATGTATTGCGTGAAGATTGAAAAAGTTTTGAAAATGTTAAAGTATGAAACAATTGCTTGGCTTGTCATCGGGGTTGTGCATGATTTAAATATTTTGTGTGGGGAAGATGGAGCATAGCCAGACTATATGATTTTGTAGGGATAACTTTCTTTGGCCATGTTATTTTGAGAAGACATAATTGCTTAGTTAGTATGCCGGAAGTATTATTATTTTTATGTCAATATGAACTTTTGTCTTGAATCTTTCGGTTCTGAATATTCATATCACAATTAAGAGGATTTACATTGAAATTATGCCAAAGTATCACTCCGCATCAAAAATTCTCTTTTTATCATTTACCTACTCGAGGACGAGCAGGAATTAAGCTTGGGATGCCTGATACATCTCCAACGTATCTATAATTTTTGATTGCTCCATGCTACTTTATCTAATGTTTTGGACTATATTGGGATTTATTTTCCACTTTTATATTATTTTTGGCACTAACCTATTAACCGGAGGCCCAGCCCAGAATTGTTGTTTTTTTGCCTATTTTAGTGTTTCGAAGAAACGGAATATCAAACGGAGTCCAAACGGAATGAAACCTTCGGGAACGTGATTTTCTCACCAAACGTGATCCAGGAGACTAGGACCCTACTCCTAGAAGTAACAGAGGCGGTCACGAGGGTGGGGGGCGCCCCCCCCCCCCCCCCAGGGCGCGCCACCTGCCTCGTGGCCCCCCTGTTGCTCCACCGACATACTCCTTCCTCCTATATATACCTACGTACCCCCAAACGATCAGAACGGGAGCCAAAAACCTAATTCCACCGCCGCAACCTTCTGTATCCACGAGATCCCATCTTGGGGCCTGTTCCGGAGCTCCACCGGAGGGAGAATCCACCACGGTGGGCTTCTACATCAACACCATAGCCCCTCCGATGAAGTGTGAGTAATTTACTTCAGACCTTCGAGTCCATAGCTAGTAGCTAGATGGCTTCTTCTCTCTTTTTGGATCTCAATACAATGTCCCCCCCCCTCTCTCGTGGAGATCTATTCGATGTAATCTTCTTTTTTGCGGTGTGTTTGTTGAGACCGATGAATTGTGGGTTTATGATATAGCTTATCTATGAATAATATTTGAATCTTCTCTGAATTCTTTTATGTGTGATTGAGTTATCTTTGCAAGTCTCTTCGAATTATCCGTTTGGTTTGGCCAACTAGATTGGTAGTTCTTGCAATGGGAGAAGTGCTTAGCTTTGGGTTCAATCTTGCGGTGTCCTTTCCCAGTGACAGAAGGGGAAGCAAGGCACGTATTGTATTGTTGCCATCGAGGATAACAAGATGGGGTTTTTATCATATTGCATGAATTTATCCCTCTACATCATGTCATCTTGCTTAAGGCGTTACTTTGTTTTTAACTTAATACTCTAGATGCATGCTGGATAGTGGTTGATGAGTGGAGTAATAGTAGTAGATGCAAAATCGTTTCGATCTACTTGTCTTGGCCGTGATGCCTATATGCATGATCATACCTAGATATACTCATAATTATGCTCAATTCTGTCAATTGCTCAACAGTAATTTGTTCACCCACCGTAGAATACTTATGCTCTTGAGAGAAGCCACTAGTGAAACCTATGGCCCCCGGGTCTATTCTCATCATATCAATCTCCATTACTTTATCACTTGCTTTCTTTTTACTTTGCCTTTTACTTTTCACTTTGCATCTTTATACCAAAAATACCAAAAATATTATTCATCGTCTCTATCAGATCTCAATCTCATAGGTGACCGTGAAGGGATTGACAACCCCTAATCGCGTTCGTTGCGAGGAGCTATCATTTTGTGTAGGTATGAGGGACTTGTGCGTGGTCTCCTACTGGATTGATACCTTGGTTCTCAAAAACTGAGGGAAATACTTACGCTACTTTGCTGCATCATCCTCTCCTCTCCGGGAAATCCAACGCAGTGCTCAAGAGGTAGCATGTGGGCATCCACTGCCGCGTCTTCCCCGGCTCCGCGTCGTCCCCTTCCTAGGCCTCGCCGTCGTCCACCTCCGTGGTGCTCTCGGCGCGGCGTGGTCAATGTGGTCAACGACCGAATTTCATCGGAAGAATACTGTACGTGGAGAGGCTGACAGCTGGGTCCACGGCAGCCGCAAGGAAGTGCCTCCTTATTATGCGGAAAATAATTATTCCTCCACCTTACAGCAGGGACCCACCAGACGGGCCACCAGTATTTCATGTAAAAAACGTTTGCCCCTGACTGCTGGGACCCACCCGACGGGCCAACGTATTTCGCGAAAAAAATGTTCCCCCTGCTGTCTGCTCGGACCCACCGGAAGTGCCTCCTTATTACGCACAAAAAAATGAATACCCCCCTGCTAGCTGGGACCCACCTTGGTGAGAGGCTGACTTGTGGGCCTACTAAGTTGACGGGGACGGAGGGCTTTGTCAACTTAGTCAATATAAACGATTCTAGCTCCAGTGACCGTACGATGTCCATCCAACGGCCGTGGTGCTTCTTCAACCTCTGGTCTTCTTGCTCCAGCCGCCCAAAGTAGCGCCGATCGTGCCGCATGGTCCTGCCTCCCGTGGTCGGATGTGCTGCCGCGAAGGCCTCATCACCCCCTACTATTCCCACCAATGGCCAGGCCCTGCGGTGACACCAGCCTCACACCACAGCCGAACCAGTGAACCCTCGTACTCCTCTCCGCGCGGGCTTCCACTGCCGCGTCTTCCCCGGCTCCCTGTCGTCACCTTCCTAGGCATCGACGTCCTCCACTGCCCTGGTGCTCTCGGCGCGGCATGGTCAACGTGGTCAAGGAACGACTTCCATCAGACGTGGACTGTACGTGGAGAGGCTGACAGCTGGGTCCACGACCGCAGCAAGGAAGTGCCTCCTTATTACGCGGAAAATAATGATTCCTCCACCTGAAAGCTGGGACCCACCGGACAGGCCACTGTATTTCACGAAAAAACGTTTCCCCCTGACTGTTGGGACCCACCAGCTACATCTTCGCACGCAAAGAAGTGCATCCGGGCAAAAAAATGAGTCGCCCCTCTGACTGCTGGGACCCACTAGCTACATCTTCGCATGCAAGGAAGTGCGTCCGGGCAAAAAAAACTGATTCGCCCCCTGACTGCTGGGACCCACCAGCTACATCTTCGCACGCAAGGAAGTGCGTCCGGGCAAAAAATAAAAAATCGATTCGCCCCCATGACTATTGGGACCCACCATCTACATATTCGCACGCAAGGAAGTGCCTGACAGTCGGGACCCACCTGGTCAAAGCGTACGTAGCGTTGTCATTCTGGTTGTGAATGTGTACGTACATATATACTGGTGGATGTAGAGGCGCGCACGTGTCGTAGTAGAGGCGCACACGTAGCATGTACACGTACGT
Organism: Triticum aestivum; assembly: GCF_018294505.1. Classification (NCBI taxonomy): domain Eukaryota; kingdom Viridiplantae; phylum Streptophyta; class Magnoliopsida; order Poales; family Poaceae; genus Triticum; species Triticum aestivum. Next base: position 134,194,557 of record NC_057810.1, on the reverse strand, counting down.
ACATCGGCCAGGGTGCAAGAAATAAAATACGGCCACGTATGTGTACATAAGGGCGGGGTCTCGAACGCCTACTCGCGCATACGTACAACGAGGGCTCGTGCACATGGCTGGGTCGGAATGGAGAAACAGCGTCGTTGTCGTGTTCATGTGGAGGCAACGGAATGCGTCGTGTTCATGGGGAGGCAACGGAATGCATCGTGTTCATCAAGAGGCAACGGAACGCGTAGGAGCCAACCGGCTGGGTCAGAACGGAATGTGTGGTCGTGTACATCGGGAGGTCTTGGATGGAATAGGCGATGGAAACGAGGCCCGGCGTACCGCAGAACGGAGGAAACGGCCTTGTGTTCGACCGGCCATGTTCAAAACGGGGGTCCTGTTGATCGGGAGGGGTCTGGTGTACTGCAAAACGGAGGAAACGGATCTCCTATGGTTGAAATGGGGGTCCTGTTGATCGGGAGGGGTGTGGAGTACCGCTAAACGGACAAAACGAACCTCCTACGGTCGAAACAGGGGTCCTGTTGATCGGGAGGGGTGTGGCGTACCGCAAAATGGACGAAACGGACTTGTGTTGAAGCGCTACGGTCGAAACGGGGGTCCTGTTCATTGGTAGGGGTGTGGCGTACCGCAAAACGGGACTCCACGAGATACTGTTCATCTCCACTCGACCTCCTCCAGCCTCCACGGGCTACCGTCGACCTCCTCCAGCCTCCACGGGATACTGTTCATCCAGCCTCCACGGGATACTGTTCATCCAGCCTCCACTGTGCGCTACTCCATCGGCTGCTGTTCAACCACCCCTCCACAGGCACCCCTCCACCGTCTATTGTTCATCCAGCCCTCCACACCACGGGGTCCTGTTAATCTAGAGGCAATGCCACCGCTCACTGTTCATCCACCCCCCCCCCCGCAACGATCACTGTTCATCCAATCGATCGGCTTCAGTTAACAGCCATCGATCGATCGCTCGGGTTCAGTAACGCGTAGCCTGCAGTGCAATCGCTCGGGTTCAGTTAGAGCCCAACGCCTTGCTCGGGTTCAGTTAGAGCCAACGCCTCGCACACACGCGCGTACGTGTACGAGAGAAACGCGCATCGCTCGGCCCCGACCTCCCGCCGTAACTGGGAACTCCCCGAAATTTTCCTCACCCTCGCTTCTACCATGGTTTTTTCTGTCATGGACGGCCCAAAGAATGTCATGCAGTTGCGTCTCCGGCCCGGCCAGGACGAAAAGCCCATTTTCTGTCATGATTTTTTGCCATAGAAGTAGGAGCCCACCACATCTATGATGATACCAGGTTTTGTCACAATTATCGTCATAGAAGTTTCATATGTATGACAAAAAAAAATTTGTTCGGCCCAAAATGTCACGGATGTGACTTTTTTTTGTAGTGTACTTTCCCCCGTTTCCTCTTAGAACCAAGTCCTAGATTCATGCTACAGCTTTCCCACTTTCTTCCCTATTTGAACCAACTCTTAGAGTCAACTGTATGAACTAGCTTTACCTCTAATAATAGTAAAAGTCTAGGTGTCTTTGGAACAACGGACGAAAGTAGAAAAAGATCCACACGAAGCCAAGTGGGGAGCTGGGGCAGTAGAGCAAGGCAGGTTTCGAAGGAATATATACCTGAGGGTCGTCGGCATGTGGCAAAGACGGCGTAGGGAGGCTGCATCTTGGCCACAATGCCGCAGGGAGGAAGAAGGGGTCGGAGGCCCTCCGGAGCCGGTGCTCTCTCAGAGAGAACGGCACGGCCGCCGATCGGGATGCACGGGCAGTCATTGGTCTCCTCCCTTGCCGCCGACGACAACGTGAACGATGCACCTACACCCCTGCCCCGGTCGAGGTTGTCCGGCCGGATTTGTGACCAGCCGTGAGTTGAGAGAGAGTGTGGCCACCTATGTCTTGCTTAGATCTGGAGAGCATGAGAGAGTGAACGAGAGGAACCCTAGCAAAGCAAGCGCTAAGGCTCCTGCTTATATATGTAGTGGAGTGATTTTGTTGTACCAGCTTCAAAAAAATGTGCTCCTACGTGTACCCGCGAGTGAGTGTGAGAGAACTACTGCGTGCGTGCACCGCTTCTCTTCGTGAGAGTACAATATACTATGCCCAAAGAACGTTCGCCACAAGAGTAATAGTATAAGTGTGTGACGTGCGAGCTAAAATAAAATGTGCGCAACATCTTCTGTTTTTTAGAAGTTCCGAGGGTAGGGTGTTGTCACGCCCAATATGCGATACTATCCTAAAGAGACTCGAAGGTCCCACCAAGGATAGAACCGCATATTGATACGCTTTTACAAGGTGAATATCATTACATCAACATTACATAATAGATGGGGATACATACGAATACAACAATACACAATACATAAGACCAACATCCAACTACGGATGAAACACAAACAGAAGCTCAAACGACATCCACCCTGCTAGCCCAGGCTGTTGGCCTGGAACCTATCCCCTGATCAAAGAAGAAGCAGAAGAAGAACTCCAAAACAAGCAAACATCGCTCTCGCGTCATGATCATCGCAATACCTGTACCTGCAACTTTTGTTGTAGTAATATATGAGCCATGAGGACTCAGCAATCCCATTACCATGGGTATCAAGACTAGCAAAGCTTAATGGGTATGGAATGGATAAGTGGTGAGGTTGCAGCAGCGACTAAGCAAGATATGGTGGCTAACATACGCAAACAAGAGCGAGAAGAGAAGCAACGGAACGGTCGTGAAGCTAGCAATGATCAAGAGGTGATCCTGAACTCCTACTTACGTCAAACATAACCCAAAACCGTGTTCACTTCCCGGACTCCACCGAGAAGAGACCATCACGGCTACACACGCGGTTGATGCGTTTTAATTCATATCTAGTGTCAAGTTATCTACGACCGGACATTAACAAATTCCCATCTGCCACATAACCGCAGGCACAACTCTCGAAAGTTTATACCCTGTAGGGGTGTCCCAACTTAGCCCATCATAAGCTCTCGCGATCAACGAAGGATATTCCTTCTCCCAGGAAGACCCGATCAGTCTCGGAATCCCAGTTTACAAGACATTTCGACAATGGTAAAACAAAACCAGCAAAGCCGCTCGATGCGCCGACAATCCCGATAGGAGCTGCACATATCTCATTATCAGGGCAACACCGGATGAGACATCCTACGAGTAAAACCAGACCTCGCGTTTCCCCAAGGGGGGCCTGCAGTCTACTCGGTTCGGACCAGCACTTAGACAAGCACTGGCCCGGGGGGGCTAAAATAAAGATGACCCTCGGGTTGGCCGACCCAAGGGAAGGGTATAGGTGGTGGTGAGGCAAATGGTAAAACCAAGGTTGGGCCTTGCTGGAGGAGTTTTATTCAAAGCGAACTGTCAAGGGGTCCCATAAATCACCCAACCACATAAGGAACGCAAAATCCGGGAACATAACACCGGTATGACGGAAACTAGGGCGGCAAGAGTGGAACAAAACACCAGGCATAAGGCCGAGCCTTCCACCCTTTACCAAGTATATAGATGCATTAATTAAATAAGAGATATTGTGATATCCCAACATAATCCTGTCCACCATGGAGCAATCTTCAACTTCACCTGCAACTAACAACGCTATAAGAGGGGCTGAGCAAAGTGGTAACATAGCCAAACAACGGTTTGCTAGGAAGGGTGAAAAAGGTTAGAGGCCGACATGGCAAATTGGGAGGCTTGAAGAACAAGTGATAGGTAGCGCAGCATAGCGATAGAACGAAGCAACTAGCATAGCAATGATAGTAATGAGATCCAAGGTGACGGTCATTGTCGGTGTCAAAACCGGCGGATCTCGGGTAGGGGGTCCCGAACTGTGCGTCTAGGCGGATGGTAACAGGAGACAAGGGACACGATGTTTTTACCCAGGTTCGGGCCCTCTCGATGGAGGTAAAACCCTACTCCTGCTTGATTGATATTGATGATATGGGTAGTACAAGAGTGGATCTACCACGAGATCAAGGAGGCTAAACCCTAGAAGCTAGCCTATGGTATGATTGTTGTAATGGTTGTGTGTCCTACGGACTAAAACCCTCCGGTTTATATAGACACCGGAGAGGGCTAGGGTTACACAGAGTCGGTTACAATGGTAGGAGATCTACATATCCGTATCGCCAAGCTTGCCTTCCATGCCAAGGAAAGTCCCATCCGGACACGGGACGAAGTCTTCAATCTTGTATCTTCATAGTCTTGGAGTCTGGCCGATGATGATAGTCCGGCTATCCGGACACCCCCTAGTCCAGGACTCCCTCAGTAGCCCCTGAACCAGGCTTCAATGACGATGAGTCCGGCGCGCATATTGTTCGGCATTGCAAGGCGGGTTCCTCCTCCGAATAATTCATAGAAGATTGTGAACACCAGGATAGTGTCCGGCTCTGCAAAATAAATTCCACATTCCACCATAGAGAGAATAACATGTACACAAGTTCAATCTGCTGACGTATTTTGTGGCATGACGTCATACCACCACCAAGCCTCAGCGCGTTTAGCGAAGCGGTTTCCTTGGTATGTCTTGTCGAAGCAGAGATCGTGTTCCCCTTATTCTGGGATTCCCATAAATACGGACGTGGGTAACCCAACCGCGCCATTGATGGTGGCGCTTGGGAGATAAGTGAGTTTTATCAGGCCGGTGGGGACGCATAGTCTTCGTCCGCCCATATATAAGGGGATAAGGATCCACCTTTTTTACCTACGCCTTCTTCCTCCTTTGCTTATCCATCTCCGCGCACTCGAGCTCCAGTGCCCAAGTTCGCACATCTCGCCTCAACCTTCTCCAGCCATGTCCGGAGCGGGAGGCAAGTGGATGGCCTCCACCGTTATGGAGGGGCACATCAAAAAACTACACGACGCCGGATAGCTGTCCAGCGACATCGCGCACCGGCTGCCCGACAAGGGGCAGCTCATCCCCACCCCCAGGCCCCATGAGAGGGTCGTATTCCTTCCCCACTTCCTCCGCGGACTGGGCTTCCCACTTCATCCCTTCGTCCGGGGGCTCATGTACTACTACGGCCTGGACTTCCATGATCTGGCGCCAAACTTCATCCTCAACATCTCGGCATTTATCGTCGTGTGCGAGGCCTTCCTCTGCATCCAGCCCCACTTCGGCTTGTGGCTAAAAACCTTCAATGTCAAGCCGAAGGTAGTGAAGGGCGTCCAAGCGGAGTGCGGAGGCGCCATGGTGGGCAAAATGCCCAACGTCCTCTGGCTCGAGGGCGCCTTTGTGGAAACCATCAAAGGGTGGCAATCGGGGTGGTTCTATATCACCGAGCCACGGGACCCTAAATGGGCAGCGGCCCCCGAGTTCAGATCTGGTACCCCCATGCAGCTCACCTCCTGGAAAGAGAAGGGCTTGTTATGGGGCAGTTCGGAGGAGCTGACCGGACTCCGGTCCTGTCTCCAGACCTTGGTGAACAAGAAGCTCAAGCTTGTCAACGTGATCCAGGTCATGCTCGTCCGCCGGATTCTCCCCTGCCAACAGCGGGCCTTCAATTTGTGGGAGTTCGATCTAGCACAGCACTGGACCCTGAACGGGCTCTTCGACACGACGTACAAAGTTGTCTGGAGGGTGCTGTTCAAGGGCGGAGAAGCCCCCGCGTCCGCGACCGAAGATCGCGGATTCAGCACCAAGCGCCCGGCCGGTGTGGTAAGATATGTTATCCTTTAAGGGACATTTATTCCTTTCATAGTTTGACTCTATTGCGGGATCTAAAACTCTCGATGCCTTTAACAGGACTGGCAGAGGACGTCCGGACAGGTTAACTGTCCGGCTCCCCTTCTCGAAGAACCAGTGGATGCCTGTTTAACGGGGCTGCTAGTCCCGGCACTCTATGTGGTGCCGGAGAAGAAGGCCAAGAAGAAGGCCACAGGAACCCGAAGGAGTTCCCGGCGCCAGGTGGTATCGGACTCATCGTCCGATGACTCCGAGGCGGACTCCTCCCCCGAAGGCGAGGAGGAGAAAGAAGACTCTCCCCAGGAGGGGGGAGAGAGGAAGAGGAAGGCTTCCCCAACGGGGGAGGCCGAAGGGTCCAAGAGGGGAAGGACCCTTCATCCGGACAGCTCCGCCAACGCCAATGTTGCCGACGAAGGGTGGCCCTCAAGGGCCAAGCCTCCGGCAAGATCGTAAGTATCCGGATTCCTGAATGATTTATAATTTCTCTTTTGTGCCACATAGTGTCCTTCTAATGCCGCACACTACCTGTAGTCCGGCCGAGGATGATCTTCCCGCTTCATCGAGCGGGTCCTTGGCTCCGTTGGATGTGGATTCCATTCCAACCGCCTCCACCCCTCGTGATGCTGACGACGCCGAGGTGGGATCCCAGGAGGGGACCCATCAGGAGGAGGCTCCGGAGGTGCCGCAAGGCAGCCTCCCGGACTTTGCGCCGGACTCCGTGCCGGAACCCGCAGTGGTTCCAGAGTCCGGGAGGCGGCCCCTTCGTAAGAAGGGCAAGACCGTGACACCAGCAGCCTCAGTCCAACCAGAGGTGTCGGACAACTTGTTGGAGGCGCTCAACGCCACTTCCATCAAGGAAGAACACCGCACTATTATGAGTGCGGTGATTCAGAAGGTTCAGCTCGCCAAGAGCGGGCTGACCGAAGCTTGCAGCAGCCTTCTAACAGGCTTTGAGGTAAGAAGTTTTAAAATATGTAATGTAATACCGCATAGACAGTAGCCCCTGATGCTCGGTTCCGTGTTCGGAAAGAAAAACCGGACTGAGGATCTAAAAAAGATATACGCAGGAGTGCTAAAAATTATGTCAATATGGGTTTGCAGGCTGCGCTGCTGACCTCTGCCGCACTGACTGCGGAGGTCGGTGCTTTGAAGCAGGACCTCGAGCGGACCGAGAACGAGCTCGGTCTTGCCAAGAAGCAGCTCGAGGACAAAGAAGGTGAGGAACACCGTATTAGATTTGTACCTTACAGAAAAGGATTTTGGTTGCAATAGAAATAACAAGGATAACGTGGGTACTGCAGGGGCCACGAACGAGGTGGCAACCCTGAAGGAGGCCGTGTCCGCGGCCGAACGCAATGCGGCCGCGGAACGAGCGGAGCGAGAGAAACAGGAGGCGCGGGTGGCGGAGGTGCGGCAAGAGCTCCAGGCTCTCATGGAAAAGCATGAGAGTTTGGAGCGTGACTCGAAGGCTCAAGAGTCCGAGCTTGCCTCAGCTCTTGAAAGTGCCAAAGCCGCTAAGGCCGAGGCCCATAAGGCCCTCCAAGAGATTGAGGCGGTGAAGAAAATAGCGGCGGGTAAGGCATTTTTCATGCAAAGCAAGCATGTGAATGTAATTACCTGTTACTTACCCGAATTCGGAGCTCTCCAGGGGCGTTTGCAGATCTACCTCGCAGCGTGTCCGATGCCGCCGCATTCTACCGGGCCGAGGAGGGGAGTTCGACGGAGAAGGTCTTTTGGTCTCAGTATGCTGAGGCCGGACATCCGGTGCCCCCTAGCGACCAGCTGAAGCAGCTGGTCGAGCTCCACAAGGTAGCCGAGCAGGCCATGAGGGGCCTCATAGTCTGGCTGTGGCCTGAAGAGGCCATGCCTGGGAGCTACTTCGGCCTCGTGCGGCGGCTGGTGGATGCGTGCCCCTGGGTGGAAGTCATCAAGCGCTCCGCCTGCATTGAAGGTGCCCGTTGGGCCCTTGCCCGCGCAAAGGTGCACTGGGGCAGGCTGGATGCTGAGAGGCTTATCACGGATGCGCCGCCGGCGGGCAAGGAGTATCATACGCTCGAAATGTACTATAAAAGTGTCCTGAAGGGTGCCCGCAAGATTGCGGATGAATGCCCCAAAAATGTAATATTTGAATAGACTCGCAATGTGTTATCCTGTGCGCTGAAAACTTTGTTCATATGCGCTAAGCAACGCTTATTGATTTAAAATATTACCTTCTGTGCGGTCATTTATCAAATCTGAGAGATGGCAAGTCGTCGGCTTCAGCCCCCAAGCCACGAGTGCTCGGGTGTTCGGGATAAACTTGAGCGCTCTTGTTCCCATCTTTGGGTCCATCTAGGGAGGCGCTCAACACAACGAACAAGGCAACCGGACTTATAATGCTTGAACACTCTCACTTAGCCATAGAATTCTATAATTTTAAATTTCGGCGAAGCCCCTAGTGTTCGAAAGACCGAATTCGGGGCGCTATCCACGCCTGGGCCGGACACAGCCGGTTCCTCGCTCTAAGCGGCATAAGCCTTTAGGGACTCGAAAAGACCTCTCGAACAGCGACCAGCTCTCGCCTTATCATGACGGTCGGTTTTAGCTTTCTCCACTGAGGCGCTCGCCCAGCTCAACCGGGGCGCAATCGCAGTGGTTCTCCCAGTGCTACCTTAGCCGATAGAACGGAACGTAAGGTACCAAAACATGGGAGCCGGGCAAACCCAACTATTGGCCCAAGACATGATTCGGAGCCAATGCATATAGTGCTATAAGTTCGGGGTGCTGCTGAAGGAAATACGCCCTAGAGGCAATAATAAAGTTATTATTTATTTCCTCATATCATGATAAATGTTTATTATTCATGCTAGAATTGTATTAACCGGGAACATGATACATGTGTGAATACATAGACAAAACTATAGTCACTAGTATGCCTCTACTTGACTAGCTCATTAATCAAAGATGGTTATGTTTCCTAACCATAGACATGTGTTGTCATTTGATTAGTGGGATCACATCATTAGAAGAATGATCTGATTGACATGACCCATCCCGTTAGCCTAGCACTTGATCGTTTAGTATTCTTCTATTGCTTTCTTCATGACTTATACATGTTCCTGTAACTATGAGAATTATGCAACTCCCATTTACCGGAGGAACACTTTGGGTACTACCAAACGTCACAACGTAACTGGGTGATTATAAAGGAGTACTACAGGTGTCTCCGAAGGTACATGTTGAGTTGGCGTATTTCGAGATTAGGTTTTGTCACTCCGATCGTCGGAGAGGTATCTCTGGGCCCTCTCGGTAATGCACATCACTATAAGCCTTGCAAGCAATGTAGCTAATGAGTTAGTTACGGAATGATGTATTACGTAATGAGTAAAGAGACTTGCCGGTAACGAGATTGAACTAGGTATTGGATACCGACGGTCAAATCTCGGGCAAGTAACATACCGATGACAAAGGGAACAACGTATGTTGTTATGCGGTTTGACCGATAAAGATCTTCGTAGAATATGTAGGAGCCAATATGGGCATCCAGGTCCCGCTATTGGTTATTGACCGAGAATGGTTCTAGGTCATGTCTACATAGTTCTCGAACCCGTAGGGTCCGCACGCTTAACATTTCGATGACAGTTTTATTATGAGTTTATAAGTTTTGATGTACCGAAGTTTGTTCGGAGTCCCGGATGTGATCACGGACATGACGAGGAGTCTCAAAATGGTCGAGACATAAAGATTGATATATTGGAAGCCTATGTTCCGGGTGAAATCGGCATTTTACCGGAGTACCGGGAGGTTACCGGAACCCCCCGGGGGGTTATTAGGCCTACATGGGCCTCGAGGGAGAAGAGGGAAGGAGGTAGGAGGGGGCCGCGCGCCCCTCCCCTTCCTAGTCCTAATAGGACAAGGGAAGGGGGGCGGCGCCCCCCCCCTTTCCTTCTCCTCTTCCTCCTCTTTCCCCCTTTCTCCTACTCCTACTTGGAAAGAGGGAGTCCTACTCTCGATGGGAGTAGGACTCCCCCCTTGGCGCGCCCTCCTTGGCCGGCGGCCTCCTCCCCCCTGGCTCCTTTATATACGGGGGCGGGGGGTACCCCATAGACACACAAGTTGATCTACGGATCGTTCCTTAGCCGTGTGCGGTGCCCCCCTCCACCATATTCCACCTCGTTCATATCGTCGCGGAGTTTAGGCGAAGCCCTGCACCAGTAGAACATCATCATCGTCACCATGTCGTCGTGCTGACGGAACTCATCTCCGGAACTCGGATGGATCGGAGGCCGGAGATCGTCATCGAGCTGAACGTGTGCTGAACTCGGAGGCCCCGTACGTTCGGTGCTTGGATCGGTCGAATCGTGAAGACGTACGACTACATCAACCGCGTCGTGCTAACACTTCCGCTTACGGTCTACGAGGGTACATGGACAAATACTCTCCCCTCTCGTTGCTATATCATCACCATGATCTTGCGTGTGCATAGGAAATTTTTTGAAATTACTATGTTCCCCAACAGTGGTATCAGAGCCTAGGTTTTATGCATTGATGTTATTTGCACGAGTAGAACACAAGTGAGTTGTGGGCGATACAAGTCATACTGCTTACCAGCATGTCTTACTTTGGTTCGGCGGTATTGTGAGATGAAGCGGCCCGGACCGACATTACGCGTACGCTTACGCGAGACTGGTTTCACCGTTACGAGCACTCGTGCTTAAAGGTGGCTGGCGGGTGTCTGTCTCTCTCACTTTAGCTGAATTGAGTGTGGCTACGCCCGGTCCTTGCGAAGGTTAAAACAACACCAACTTGACGAACTATCGTTGTGGTTTTTGATGCGTAGGTAAGAACGGTTCTTGCTAAGCCCGTAGCAGCCACGTAAAATTTGCAACAACAAAGTAGAGGACGTCTAACTTGTTTTTGCAGGGCATGTTGTGATGTGATATGGTCAAGACGTGATGCTATATTTTATTGTATGAGATGATCATGTTTTGTAACTGAAGTTATCGGCAACTGGCAGGAGCCATATGGTTGTCGCTTTATTGTATGAAATGCAAACGCCCTGTAATTGCTTTACTTTATCACCAAGCGGTAGCGATAGTCGTAGAAGCAATAGATGGCGTAAACGACAACGATGCTACGATGGAGATCAAGGTGTCGCGCCGGTGACGATGGTGATCATGACGGTGCTTCGAAGATGGAGATCACAAGCACAAGATGATGATGGCCATATCATATCACTTATATTGATTGCATGTGATGTTTATCCTTTATGCATCTTATCTTGCTTTGATTGACGGTAGCATTTTAAGATGATCTCTCACTAATTATCAAGAAGTGTTCTCCCTGAGTATGCACCGTTGCGAAAGTTCTTCGTGCTGAGACACCACGTGATGATCGGGTGTGATAGGCTCTACGTTCAAATACAACGGGTGCAAAACAGTTGCACACGCGGAATACTCAGGTTATACTTGACGAGCCTAGCATATACAGATATGGCCTCGGAACACGGAGACCGAAAGGTCGAGCGTGAATCATATAGTAGATATGATCAACATAGCGATGTTCACCATTGAAACTACTCCATCTCACGTGATGATCGGACATGGTTTAGTTGATTTGGATCACGTGATCACTTAGATGACTAGAGAGATGTCTGTCTAAGTGGGAGTTCTTAAGTAATATGATTAATTGAACTTAAATTTATCATGAACTTAGTACCTGATAGTATTTTGCTTGTCTATGTTTGTTTGTAGATAGATGGCTCGTGTTGTTGTTCCGTTGAATTTTAATGCGTTCCTTGAGAAAGCAAAGTTGAAAGATGATGGTAGCAATTACACGGACTGGGTCCGTAACCTGAGGATTATCCTCATTGCTGCACAGAAAAGTTACGTCCTGGAAGCACCGCTGGGTGCCAGGCCTGCTGCTGATGCAACTGACGACGTTAAGAACGTCTGGCAGAGCAAAGCTGATGACTACTCGATAGTTCAGTGTGCCATGCTTTACGGCTTAGAACCGGGTCTTCAACGACGTTTTGAACGTCATGGAGCATATGAGATGTTCCAGGAGTTGAAGTTAATATTTCAAGCAAATGCCCGGATTGAGAGATATGAAGTCTCCAATAAGTTCTATAGCTGCAAGATGGAGGAGAATAGTTCTGTCAGTGAACACATACTCAAAATGTCTGGGTATAATAATCACTTGATTCAACTGGGAGTTAATCTTCCTGATGATAGTGTCATTGACAGAATTCTCCAATCACTGCCACCAAGCTACAAGAGCTTCGTGATGAACTATAATATGCAAGGGATGAACAAGACTATTCCCGAGCTCTTCGCAATGCTGAAAGCTGCGGAGGTAGAAATCAAGAAGGAGCATCAAGTGTTGATGGTTAACAAAACCACCAGTTTCAAGAAGAAGGGCAAAGGGAAGAAGAAGGGAAACTTCAAAAAGAACGGCAAGCAAGTTGCTGCTCAAGAGAAGAAACCTAAGTCTGGACCTAAGCCTGAAACTGAGTGCTTCTACTGCAAGCAGACTGGACACTGGAAGCGGAACTGCCCCAAGTATTTGGCGGATAAGAAGGATGGCAAAGTGAACAAAGGTATATGTGATATACATGTTATTGATGTGTACCTTACTAATGCTCGCAGTAGCACCTGGGTATTTGATACTGGTTCTGTTGCTAATATTTGCAACTCGAAACAGGGACTACGGATTAAGCGAAGATTAGCTAAGGACGAGGTGACGATGCGCGTGGGAAATGGTTCCAAAGTCGATGTGATTGCGGTCGGCACGCTACCTCTACATCTACCATCGGGATTAGTATTAGACCTAAATAATTGTTATTTGGTGCTAGCGTTGAGCATGAACATTATATCTGGATCTTGTTTGATGCGAGACGGTTATTCATTTAAATCAGAGAATAATGGTTGTTCTATTTATATGAGTAATATCTTTTATGGTCATGCACCCTTGAAGAATGGTGTTTTTATTGAATCTCGATAGTAGTGATACACATATTCACAGTGTTGAAACCAAAAGATGCAGAGTTGATAACGATAGTGCAACTTATTTGTGGCACTGCCGTTTAGGTCATATCGGTGTAAAGCGCATGAAGAAACTCCATACTGATGGGCTTTTGGAATCACTTGATTACGAATCACTTGGTACTTGCGAACCGTGCCTTATGGGCAAGATGACTAAAACACCATTCTCCGGAACTATGGAGAGAGCAACAGATTTGTTGGAAATCATACATACAGATGTGTGTGGTCCGATGAATGTTGAGGCTCGTGGCGGATATCGTTATTTTCTCACCTTCACAGATGATTTGAGCAGATATGGGTATAATCTACTTAATGAAGCACAAGTCTGAAACATTTGAAAAGTTCAAAGAATTTTAGAGTGAAGTGGAAAATCATCGTAACAAGAAAATAAAGTTTCTACGATCTGATCGTGGAGGAGAATATTTGAGTTACGAGTTTGGTCTGCACTTGAAACAATGCGGGATAGTCTCGCAACTCACGCCACCTGGAACACCACAACGAAATGGTGTGTCCGAACGTCGTAATCGTACTTTACTTGATATGGTGCGATCTATGATGTCTCTTACCGATTTACCGCTATCGTTTTGGGGTTATGCTTTAGAGACGGCCGCATTCACGTTAAATAGGGCACCATCAAAATCCGTTGAAACGACGCCTTATGAACTGTGGTTTGGCAAGAAACCAAAGTTGTCGTTTCTTAAAGTTTGGGGCTGCGATGCTTATGTGAAGAAACTTCAACCAGATAAGCTCGAACCCAAATCGGAGAAATGTGTCTTCATAGGATACCCAAAGGAGACTATTGGGTACACCTTCTATCACAGATCTGAGGGCAAAATTTTCGTTGCTAAATTCGGATCCTTTCTAGAGAAGGAGTTTCTCTCGAAAGAAGTGAGTGGGAGGAAAGTAGAACTTGATGAGATAACTGTATCTACTCCCTTATTGGAAAGTAGTTCATCACAAGAACCGGTTCCTGTGACAACTACACCAATCAGTGAGGAAGCTAATGATATTGATCATGAAACTTCAGATCAAGTTTCTACTGAACCTCGTAGGTCTACCAGAGTAAGATCCGCACCAGAGTGGTACGGTAATCCTATTCTGGAAGTCATGTTACTTGACCATGATGAACCTACGAACTATGAGGAAGCGATGATGAGCCCAGATTCCGCAAAATGGCTAGAGGCCATGAAATCTGAGATGGGATCCATGTATGAAAACAAAGTATGGACTTTGGTTGACTTGCCCGATGATCGGCAAGCCATTGAGAATAAATGGATCTTTAAGAAGAAGACTGACGCTGATGGTAATGTAACTGTCTATAAAGCTCGACTTGTTGCGAAAGGTTTTCGACAAGTTCAAGGGGTTGACTACGATGAGACTTTCTCACCCGTAGCGATGCTTAAGTCTGTCCGAATCATGTTAGCTATTGCTGCATTTCATGATTATGAAATTTGGCAAATGGATGTCAAAACTGCATTCTTGAATGGATTTCTAGAAGAAGAGTTGTATATGATGCAGCCAGAAGGTTTTGTTGATCCAAAAGGTGCTAACAAAGTGTGCAAGCTCCAGCGATCCATTTATGGACTGGTGCAAGCATCTCGGAGTTGGAATAAACGTTTTGATAGTGTGATCAAAGCATATGGTTTTATACAGACTTTTGGAGAAGCCTGTATTTACAAGAAAGTGAGTGGGAGCTCTGTAGCATTTCTAGTTTTATATGTAGATGACATATTATTAATTGGAAATGATATAGAATTTCTGGATAGCATAAAGGGATACTTGAATAAAAGTTTTTCAATGAAAGACCTCGGTGAAGCTGCTTACATATTGGGCATCAAGATCTATAGAGATAGATCAAGACGCTTAATAGGACTTTCACAAAGCACATACCTTGACAAAATTTTGAAAAAGTTCAAAATGGATCAGGCAAAGAAAGGATTCTTGCCTGTGCTACAAGGTGTGAAGTTGAGTCAAACTCAATGCCCGACCACAGCAGAAGATAGAGAGAAAATGAAAGATGTTCCCTATGCTTCAGCCATAGGCTCTATCATGTATGCAATGCTGTGTACCAGACCTGACGTATGCTTAGCAATAAGCTTGGCAGGAAGGTACCAAAGTAATCCAGGAGTGGATCACTGGACAGCGGTCAAGAACATCCTGAAATACCTGAAAAGGACTAAGGATATGTTTCTCGTATATGGAGGTGACAAAGAGCTAGTCGTAAATGGTTACGTCGATGCAAGCTTTGACACTGATCCGGACGATTCTAAATCGCAAACCGGATACGTGTTTATATTAAACGGTGGAGCTGTAAGTTGGTGCAGTTCTAAACAAAGCGTCGTGGCGGGATCTACATGTGAAGCGGAGTACATAGCTGCTTCTGAAGCAGCAAATGAAGGAGTCTGGATGAAGGAGTTCATTTCCGATCTAGGTGTCATACCTAGTGCATCGGGACCAATGAAGATCTTCTGTGACAATACTGGTGCAATTGCCTTGGCAAAGGAATCCAGATTTCACAAGAGGACCAAGCACATCAAGAGACGCTTCAATTCCATTCGGGACCAAGTCCAAGTGGGAGACATAGAGATTTGCAAGATACATACGGATCTGAATGTTGCAGACCCGTTGACTAAGCCTCTCTCACGAGCAAAACATGATCAGCACCAAGACTCCATGGGTGTTAGAATCATTACTATGTAATCTAGATTATTGACTCTAGTGCAAGTGGGAGACTGAAGGAAATATGCCCTAGAGGCAATAATAAAGTTATTATTTATTTCCTCATATCATGATAAATGTTTATTATTCATGCTAGAATTGTATTAACCGGAAACATGATACATGTGTGAATACATAGACAAAACTATAGTCACTAGTATGCCTCTACTTGACTAGCTCATTAATCAAAGATGGTTATGTTTCCTAACCATAGACATGTGTTGTCATTTGATTAGTGGGATCACATCATTAGAAGAATGATGTGATTGACATGACCCATCCCGTTAGCCTAGCACTTGATCGTTTAGTATTCTGCTATTGCTTTCTTCATGACTTATACATGTTCCTGTAACTATGAGAATTATGCAACTCCCGTTTACCGGAGGAACACTTTGGGTACTACCAAACGTCACAACGTAACTGGGTGATTATAAAGGAGTACTACAGGTGTCTCCGAAGGTACATGTTGAGTTGGCGTATTTCGAGATTAGGTTTTGTCACTCCGATTGTCGGAGAGGTATCTCTGGGCCCTCTCGGTAATGCACATCACTATAAGCCTTGCAAGCAATGTAGCTAATGAGTTAGTTACGGAATGATGTATTACGTAACGAGTAAAGAGACTTGCCGGTAACGAGATTGAACTAGGTATTGGATACCGAGGATCAAATCTCGGGCAAGTAACATACCGATGACAAAGGAACAACGTATGTTGTTATGCGGTTTGACCGATAAAGATCTTCGTAGAATATGTAGGAACCAATATGGGCATCCAGGTCCCGCTATTGGTTATTGACCGAGAATGGTTCTAGGTCATGTCTACATAGTTCTCGAACCCGTAGGGTCCGCACGCTTAACATTTCGATGACAGTTTTATTATGAGTTTATAAGTTTTGATGTACCGAAGTTTGTTCGGAGTCCCGGATGTGATCACGGACATGACGAGGAGTCTCGAAATGGTCGAGACATAAAGATTGATATATTGGAAGCCTATGTTTGGACATCGGAATGGTTCCGGGTGAAATCGGCATTTTACCGGAGTACCGGGAGGTTACCGGAACCCCCCGGGGGGTTATTGGGCCTACATGGGCCTCGAGGGAGAAGAGGGAAGGAGGCAGGAGGGGGCCGCGCGCCCCTCCCCTTCCTAGTCCGAATAGGACAAGGGAAGGGGGCGGCGCCCCCCCTTTCCTTCTCCTCTTCCTCCTCTTTCCCCCTTTCTCCTACAACTACTTGGAAAGAGGGAGTCCTACTCCCGGTGGGAGTAGGACTCCCCCCTTGGCGCGCCCTCCTTGGCCGGCGGCCTCCTCCCCCCGGCTCCTTTATATACGGGGGCAGGGGGCACCCCATAGACACACAAGTTGATCTACGGATCGTTCCTTAGCCGTGTGCGGTGCCCCCCTCCACCATATTCCACCTCGGTCATATCGTCGCGGAGTTTAGGCGAAGCCCTGCGCCGGTAGAACATCATCATCGTCACCACGCCGTCGTGCTGACGGAACTCATCTCCGGAGCTTGGCTGGATCGGAGGCCGGAGATCGTCATCGAGCTGAACGTGTGCTGAACTCGGAGGCCCCGTACGTTCGGTGCTTGGATCGGTCAAATCGTGAAGACGTACGACTACATCAACCGCGTTGTGCTAACGCTTCCGCTTACGGTCTACGAGGGTACGTGGACGAATACTCTCCCCTCTCGTTGCTATATCATCACCATGATCTTGCGTGTGCGTAGGAATTTTTTTGAAATTACTACGTTCCCCAACAGCCGCACTTGTGAAAGTGTTCGGACTTGTCACACCATAATGTGGGGAACATAAGCCCCTGGTGTATTCAGCCGTACAAAAGTGTATGGATGCAAGATGTCATAAATGAACATATATGTAAAAAAAGAATGCAATTATAGGAAAAAAAGTGCTGCATTGTTTATTCAAGGAATTCTGCTATGAGTGCAGAACGATACAAATAGTGCGGTAAGCAAGGGATTGGACTATTTAAACATATCCCCCTCCAGGGGTAGGCTGCGGACTGGTGTATTTAACAAATTTAATGCTCATAATGAAGACCACCTGAATGTTCATCGTAGCCTTTGTCCTTCCCTGGCTGTTGTATCGTGAGTTTGGCAGGTTTACCGCCGGACATTTTCTCTGGTGAACGGAGTCCTATAGATAAATAGAAAAGGGGAAAAGGGAAACAATAAAAAGAGCGACACACTTGGGATCCCCTGGTGTGGTTGAGCCGCACTCTGGGCCTGTCGTGGTCGTGCCCCTCCCCCTATGCCCATGGTATCTCCAGAGCGTAATGATGTACGCGAAGAGCTGGTCTTGCAATCATGTAAAGGCTGGGGTTGGGGCCGCATTGCTACGCGTGCTCGGAATGTGCCAGGTGGTCTTGATGTATGTTACTCCGGGCGCGTTTAGTCATGTCCGGTCGTTTAACGGCCGGACTCGAGAGTTGCCTTGAGAGGCTGCTCTGTACTTCTGCCGCGAGAGCCGCTGTGTGTTCCTCCGTTCGGAGGGAGCGTTCGGTGTTTCCGTTGACCGTGATGACTCCACGAGGGCCTGGCATCTTGAGCTTGAGGTATGCGTAATGCAACACCGCGTTGAATTTTGCAAACGCGGTTCGTCCGAGCAGAGCGTGATAGCCACTGCGGAACGGGACTATGTCGAAGATTAACTCCTCGCTTCGGAAATTATCCGGGGATCCGAAGACCACTTCCAGTGTGACTGAGCCTATACAATTGGCCTCAACACCTGGTATGACGCCTTTGAAGGTCGTCTTTGTAGGTTTAATCCTTGAGGGGTCTATGCCCATCTTGCACACTGTATCCTGATAAAGCAGGTTCAGGCTGCTGCCGCCGTCCATCGGGACTCTAGTGAGGTGAAATCCATCGACGATTGGGTCTAAAACCAATGCGGCGAATCCACCATGGCAGATACTGGTAGGGTGGTCCCTTCAATCGAAAGTGATCGGGCAAGAGGACCATGGATTGAACTTCGGGGCGACTGGCTCCATCGCATATACGTCCCTAAGTGCGCGCTTCCGCTCCCTCTTGGGTATTGGGTATGTGGGTTGCGTATATCATGTTTACCGTCCGCACTTGTGGGGGGAAACCCTTCTGTCCTCTACTGTTCGGTGGCCGGGTCTCCTCCTCGTCATCGCTATGCAGCCCCTTGTCATTGTTTTCGGCAATTAACTTGCCTGCCTGCTTGAATACTCAACAATCCCTGTTGGTGTGGTTAGCTGGCTTTTCGGGGGTGCCATGTATCTGGCAAGAGCGGTCGAGTATTCGGTCCAAATTGGACGGACCCGGAGTAGTTCTTTTGAATGGCTTCTTCCTCTGACCAGGTTTAGAGCCTCTGAATCCGGCGTTGACTGCCGTATCCTCAGTGTTGTCGCCGTTAACGCGGCGTTTGTGTTTGTTGCGACGCGACCTACCATTGTGGTCCTTGTTGTCCGGACTGCCAGAATTTTTGCTGAGGTTGTTACTGCGAGTTAGCCAGCTGTCCTCTCCCGCACAGAAGCGGGTCATGAGTGATGTGAGGGCTGCCATGGATTTCGGCTTTTCCTGTCCTAAGTGCCGGGCCAGCCACTCATCGCGGATGTTATGTTTGAAGGCTGCGAGGGCCTTTGCATCCGGACAGTCGACGATTTGATTTTTCTTTGTTAAGAACCGTGTCCAGAACTGTCTGGCCGATTCGTCTGGCTGCTGAATTATGTGGCTTAGGTCATCGGCGGCTGGTGGTCGCACATATGTGCCCTGGAAGTTGTCGAGGAATGCGGCTTCCAGGTCCTCCCAACACCCAATTGACTCTGTGGGCAAGCTGTTAAGCCAATGCCGAGCTGGTCCTTTAAGCTTGAGTGGGAGATATTTGATGGCATGGAGATCGTCACCACGGGCCATATGGATGTGAAGGAGATAATCTTCGATCCAAACCGCGGGGTCTGTTGTGCCATCGTAGGATTCAATGTTCACGGGTTTAAACCCTTCAAGGATTTGATGATCCATTACTTCATCTGTGAAGCATAGTGGGTGTGCGGCGCCTCTATATTGAGCAATATCGCGACGTAGCTCAAGAGAGCTTTGTCTGCTGTGTTCGGCCCGGCCGGAGTTGTTGTAT
The DNA here is from genome assembly GCF_018294505.1 of Triticum aestivum. Taxonomy (NCBI): domain Eukaryota; kingdom Viridiplantae; phylum Streptophyta; class Magnoliopsida; order Poales; family Poaceae; genus Triticum; species Triticum aestivum. The sequence continues at coordinate 134,175,022 of NC_057810.1, read as the reverse complement.
CCGGCGCGACGGTAGTCGTCGTGGGTCGTGGGGCGCCCACGTGATCCGTAGATAGATCTGGATTGTCTTGCCTTGTCCTCCAATATATCTCGCAAGTCGGGCGCATTCCCCCGTGGCTTCGCGCTTTTCGAGCGGTGCCGGGGTACGGTTCTGGCGGAGGGCCTAGATGCCTCTCTGTCGCGGCCACGAGGTGGTCGGTCTGCCGTATTGTGCGCTGCTGATGAAGGTTTGTATGCTTCCTCCTCTAGTCGGGGGAGCAACTTGCGTTTTGGGTAGCTTTTGGAGGGGTGTTCGAGTTCATACTCTTCGGCCGTGAGGACCTCGGTCCATCTGTCAGCCAGCAGGTCTTGATCAGCTCGAAGTTGTTGCTGTTTTTTCTTTAGGCTGTTCGCCGTGGCCATTAGCCTGCGTTTAAAACGCTCTTGTTCGACGGGATCCTCGGGCACGACCAATTCATCGTCGTTGAGACTTGCCTCGTCTCCGGAGGGAGGCATGTAATTTTCATCCTCCTCATCTGCCGCTCTCTCTTGAGGGCTGGCTTCCCCGTCCTCCTGTGCTGAATCTTGCTGGAGGGGGTTGTCTTCGGCACTCTTTGTGGTGTTATTATCTCCGGTGCCGGAATCTCCATTCTTGCTGTGGCGAGATTTAGAGCGGCGCCGCTGACGTCGGTGCTTGGGCTGTTTCTTAGAGGAATCTGCCTCCGCTGCTTCTTCGCCGTCCCCATCCTTCGGGGTGTCCACCATGTATATGTTGTATGACGAGGTGGTCTTCCAGTGCCCTGCAGGCGCTGTTTCTTGATCGTCTCCGGCATCGTCGTCCATACCATCGATGTCTTCGGAATCGTAGTCTAGCATGTCGGTTAGATCGTCGACAGTGGCTACAAAGTGGGTGGTGGGTGGGCTTTGAATTTCTTCGTCGTCCGCATCCCAACCATCCTGACCGCAGTTCGGCCAGGGCTCTCCTAATAACGAGAGATACTTTAGCGAGTTCAGGATGTTGCCAAAGGGAGAGTGCTGAAAGATGTCCGCAGTGCTGAACACCATGATAGGCGCCCAATCGGATTCGGTTGGCAGGGGCGCAGGAGGTTCGGAGTCCGGCACCTCGGAGTCACGAGCTTTGCAAAGGACAAAGTCGGTATTCGGCTCCATCGCCGTAGAAGTTGCAGCTCCCGAGGCGGTGTTCAGCCACCTGTCCTCGATCTGTGCGGTCGGCTCTGAACTATGGGTCAGAGCGGACTTGTGTGCGGCTTCCAGGGTACTGTCCGGCGGCAGAGCTTAGTCATGCCCATCGTGACAGTGCGGCACGCTCGGCTGTGGCTCGAATCCATCGAAGATCAAGTCTCCGCGGATGCCAGCCGTGAAGTTTAGGCTTCCAAATCTGACCTGATGGCCAGGGGCGTAGCTTTCGATCTGCTCCAGATGGCCAAGTGAATTGGCCCGCAGTGCGAAGCCGCCGAACACGAAGATCTGTCCGGGGAGAAAAGTCTCACCCTGGATGGCGTTGTCGTTGATTGAAGAAGCCATCAAGCCTATCGGTGACGACACAGAGGAACTCTCAATGAAAGCACCAATGTCGGTGTCAAAACCGGCGGATCTCGGGTAGGGGGTCCCGAACTGTGCGTCTAGGCGGATGGTAACAGGAGACAAGGGACAAGATGTTTTTACCAAGGTTCGGGCCCTCTCGTTGGAGGTAAAACCCTACTCCTGCTTGATTGATATTAATGATATGGGTAGTACAAGAGTGGATCTACCACGAGATCAAGGAGGCTAAACCCTAGAAGCTAGCCTATGGTATGATAGTTGTAATGGTTGTGTGTCCTACGGACTAAAATCCTCCGGTTTATATAGACACCGGAGAGGGCTAGGGTTACACAGAGTCAGTTACAATGGTAGGAGATCTACATATCCGTATCGCCAAGCTTGCCTTCCACGCCAAGGAAAGTCCCATCCGGACACGGGACGAAGTCTTCAATCTTGTATCTTCATAGTGTTGGAGTCCGGCCGATGATGATAGTCCGGCTATCCAGACACCCCCTAGTCCAGGACTCCCTCAGTCATCTTGCCTGAAATCCCGCTAGGAAGAAGAACGAGTCCATGAAGAAGACGAACGGGAGTAGTCGAACGAATCCTCACAATCGCAACATTACCGGAACTAAGAAGCAACACCGGAAAGAAACAAACAACATGGTAAACACAGAAGCATAACCATGTCATGATGCACAAACAAGTATGATGCATGTCCGGTTTAATGAGGCATGGCATGGCAAAGTGCAACAAACAATATTACAAGTTAAGTGGAGCTCAATTCGCAACGAGTTGCATATTGACAAAACACCACATTCGAGTTATTTAGTTCCCTCTCGTTTAGGTACAACCATATTAAATGTTGTTAAACATGGCAAGGGGTGAAACATATGAAAACTACCTATCTAGGCAAGTTTAAATGAGGCCGAAAACAACAAACAACAATTCCGGAAAATCCCCATGTGCATATCTCAAATTTGGTACTGTTCTGTCCTAAACCATATTTTAAGGTTGTTAAACAGGAAAATAAAGTGGACCATGTTAAACTAGGCATTTTTCCACCCCATTTACATATAAAGTTTATTTAAAACCGAGCTACGGTTATTTAGTTATGAAATAAATCATTTTAACATGGCATTTGAGCAAATTTAAACAAACAGCATTTTAAACATTCCAGACATAGATGAAAGTAGTAGATCATGAAACTAGATGAAAAACTAAGCATTTTACATATTTAAACCATTTTAATCCGATGCACGATTGTTGAGTTATTAAATGCATGAACATGAGGGTGCAATCTGTAAAACTATAATACACTGGATAATTACTAAAATCGCTGGACAGGAAAGAAAACTTAACGGGCTGAAACAAGCTGGCCCAACAGGAAAAGAAAACAGAGGAGGGGGCGCTGGGGTGTGGCCTCACCCATGGGCTTCGGCCCGTTTGTGGAGAGGGCGGCTGGAAGGGGCGCTGGGCCTGGCTTGAGTCAGTGCGCTGGCCCAGGCGAGAGGAGGCAGGGCGCGGTCAACGGGCTCGGGAATTGTGACCCCATCGATGCAGGCACGCAGCTTCAGGTCGCAACGAGCAGGGGAAGCAGAGGATGCAGCGGCGCGGCTTGGACTCCGGCGACAACTAGGCATAGAGGACGGGTCCGGAGCGAAGGTGGTCGCAAACGGGCGCGGGGATCCACCGGATCTGACGAGGGGAGATGAGTCGAACAGGACGACGGTGGCTCAACTCCTGTGAAGAAATTCAGAGAGCGGGTGAATTCAAAGAAGAGATACAGGGAGAAGAAACGGGAAGAAAAGGAGGGAACCACGGGCGCGGGTGGCTAGATGTGCTCACCGGCGAGCTGCAGAAGGGCCGGGCTTGGAGCACTGGTGCTCGGCGACAAGCATCAGGGAGGCAGGAGGCCTCGGGCGCCGGGCATCCACGAGCTCAGGCGGTTTAGGGCACGGTCAACAAGTAGCGCTCGCGTCCTAAAACTGACGAAGCGGGCGTCGACAGCTTCGTTCCTCTCATCGAAGCAGAGACGAGGCCAAACGGACTGCGGTGGGAGGCGAGAGGAGCCGGGCGGAGGCGACCCGATCCGGCGACACGAAGGGCAAGGACGGGAAGGACACACATGGCGGCTCCGTTCACCGGCGGCCATGGCAGTAGGGGCTAGCTCCGTTCGTTTCCTGACAGGAAGAAAAACAAACGAGGAAGGAAGAGAGATTAGAGGAGGAAGGAGAAAGGCAGGCAGCGAAAGGGTCTCCCGGGGACTCATCTCCGGCGAGGAGCTGCAGGCGCGGGCGACGAGGTGGCGGCTCGGGCTCTGGTGGCGCGGTGAGGAGCTCGGGCAGGGGGAATTAGGTGCTGGTTGGTTCGGACGCGGGTGGGCTCAGTGGATTTGGATCGAGGAAGGAGAAGGCTACGGCTGGTTGGGTGGATCGGCAGCGGAGATCTCGAAGAGGATTTGGTGGAGTGGCGGCGCTGCGATGGGATGGATAGGATAGCTCCCCTAGGTTTTAGGGTTGGTCTGATTTGGTTATGGTTGCCCACTATATATAGTAGGTGGCTAATATGAGAGGGGATTTGAGCCCCTAGATTTTGATCGGACAGCTTCGGGTGGACTAAACAAAGAACGAATGATGTTTAGGATAACTCGGGATTGTTCCGGGCCCACTGGTCATGGCCGTTCGGTTTGGGTTCGGGGAAGTTTCGGACATGGTTGCGAAGGGGTGGTGCGAGCTGGCAAGAGAGGTTAGGTGGTCATGGTCAAGAGGGAAGCGAAAACCCGATTGGGCTCACATCGGTCAACAAAGGTAGCGGAGATAAGCGAGGAGCGGCAACTACGAGCGGATGCAAGTTTTATGAAAACATGCAGATGCAATGCGTATGATGCTATGAGATGAGACGCATGACATGAACAAAATGCAAAACAAAAGACAAAAACCCAACCATGAAGGGAAATAATATATCACATAGCCGGAAATGGCAAGAGTTGGAGTTACGAATATGGAAACTTGTATCCGGGGCGTTACAACACTCCACCACTACAAGAGGATCTCGTCCCGAGATCTAGGATGGCACCGGAGGGAAAAGGAAGAGGAAGATAAGAGGTAAACTAAGTTGCTTCTTCGACAAACGAGTGAAACCATGAACCTTGAGAGGTTGAGCAATTTAAAATAAAGAGTACAACAGAGATGAACGAGCTTGCAAACAATTCATTAGAAAAGAGGAACAAGGAACATTACGAGAACTTGAAGGTTGAAAGACATGGAAATAAGAGCTTCACGAACGAAAAGAATATGACCACCTCGGTATAATGAGATAGCCAAGGAACAAGAATGACAGAATTTGGACAGCACTCCGGTAGAAAAGAGAAGAAAACTTGATGAGATGAAAAGATATTGAAGAGATGATACAACACTCCGGTTAAATGGATAAGCAAGAAAAGAACACGATCCTCGCAAAACGAGGTGATGGGTGAAGAGCACAACATCACAATGCCTCCGTAACGAAAGAATAGAAGTTAGATCGTTGGGATAAAGGGACGGAGAAGAAAATGACAACTTTTGCCACAAGTGAACTTGGAAAGCATCCTTGCAAAGAAGAATCGAACGGAGTTGTTGGAAAATCAACAACGAGAAGCACAGCTTGTTGTGGGCTTATGGAAAACATCTCGAGACTATGAGGTGACAACCGGCCACTAATGGAAACCATTGATTTGATTGAGAGCACCAAAGAGATGAAAACTTCTTCCACCAAGAGGATAAAGAGCAAGCTTGGGTCATTCATAATCACCACAAATAGCAACAACCCTTAAGGAAGAGCTTTAGGTGAAATCTAACAAAAAATAACTCCAACGAAGAAGTTGATTGGTCGAAAAGATCTCTTGAACGAAGAGAAAATGATGGATTTAAAATACCTCATTCTTGACAACATATGAATCATGAAACATGAAGGAAATTGTCAAGAGTGACATAACACCACCTCAAAAGATAAGGTAGAAAGAATTGCACTTCGAAATGCAAGAAGAAGAATACTTGAACGCCTCAAAACAAAACATGTGTTGAGCACCATGTTTAATTTTGAGTATAGCTTGGCGGGTCATAACTTGGAGAGAAATCTTGAAGAACCATTGAAGAATGAAAAGAATCCTTGATGAACCACCATGTAGAGCCTCCATGGAGAACTCCGGTAATAAAAGAATGATAAAAAGAAAGGGAAGTTGAAAATACAAGGTGAAGCCTTGCGATGATTTAGATAGAGCTTCACGACAAGATAAAGTGGAAAACTTGGAACTCCAAAAAAAGAATCGATGAAACACAAGAACCGAGAATTACTTCATCATGAACAATCTCCGGATGAAAAGAATTGAATCACCTTGAGGAAATAAGAATAAGATTTATTGTATGCTTATCCTTCATCAAATTAAATTGATGGCAAGCAATGGATTTTGCATATTACTTATTCTCGTAGGAAGGATTAAGAGGGATATAGCGTAAACTTGAGAAGGTATTGATGGAACCACTGGTGGGATTTGGAAACAACGAATATTTGATATGATAACGAAGGAAGTGAAATCTTGAACGAACCACCATAAGAATTGAAAATGAAAGTAGCAAAGCACAATTCACCGGGAAGAATTGGAAAATGAATGAAGATACTTGAGGGGATTTAGATACATGAGAACGAAGAGAACATGAACTGATTAGAGGATATTTGAACGAATCACCAGTAAGATTTGGAGAACGGTAGCTACACACTGAGAAAGAAGAATTATGACATGATGGACTTCGGAGGAAAGAAATGGAAACAACTCATGAAATGCTCCGGATGGGTGAAAAGAATTCCCACAATCGAAAACAATTATGAGAGGATGGCATCAAACTTGGACTATGCATCTTTGGAAGAACGGGTAAGGATTTAAGAGGAACTCTTCTTCGGTCTTCAAAATCCGAGAATGACGAGGAGAAACACCACCATGAATTGTTGAGATACTCCGGAGAAAATTAGAAAGGTTGAACCAACGATGAAAAGAATTTGAAAGATCTTGGAGAAAGACATATGACTGATGATAACCCATTCTTACGTCCAACTTTGAAAAGAATTTGGGAATGACTCCGGGAAAATTAGAAGAGTCAGGTAAGATTCTGGGAAAAGACCTGTGGGTTAGGGCCCACTCAAAAGAAAACACCATTGAACAATTTTAAAGATAGGTTGCACCGGTTGAATTAAATGGCTTGAATGAGATAACAACCTCGAAATATCTTGAACGGATTGAGAATGGAAACACAAGTCTTGTGAGATATCTTCAGCACTCCAGAACAAATGAATAGGAAGAAGTGAATGATTAAGAGGTGCATCGGCACGAGAAAGCATTAGAAAACGAGGAAAGGAATAGGATGAATATCGAAATCTTGAATTGGATCCATCGGAGAAGAAACAACAATGAAGGATGATGAACTTGAAACTGTTGAGCATCTTCATGGGAAAACACCGGATAAGAACATTGAAAGAAAAGAGTGAAGTGACTTCACATGAATAAATGGATACTTGATTAAAATAAATGAGTCCTTGAAGAAAAGGGTTGGAGGGTGGGGAAAACAAAGACAACTTGGGATGAACGAAACAAACACCATTGAGAAAACTTAGAATTGATCTTGCGGATGGGGAGAATGATGGGATCATCTCGAAGAGAAGCGCACCGGTTGGAAAAGGATTAACATGACAACCTCGATGATCAAAAAGGATTAGTATTCACATAGCAATATGAGAACACTGCTTAGAATAAGGTATGGAATCAACACTTGACTTCGAAGCAACTCAAATACCACAACTCAAAACAAAACAAAGGATTTGGCTTGCAGAATAAGCCGGAACAAAACATATGATAGAGATTTACCCAATCCCATATCAGGCATCTGTCGGAAAGATATTCTAGGAGCTACTTGAATTCCCACCTATAAACTCCCGAAACTTTCTGGTTATGCAATCTGGTGTTGGGGATACAGGGGAAGCAATATATCTCACCCAAACTAACAATCCCTACATCCAGCTGTATCCATCCGTCAACACATAACCAAGAAAACTTCGGAAATCGTGTACCTCAACCTTTGAAAAGCATCCATTATACAAGCTATGGCAATACTCCCAAACTCCCCAGTACTGGGTGGCGTCGAGGTTATCTCACCAACAACTGCATAAAAGAGATTTTCGATGTTGGCAAAACTCAGGTATTCCAGAACTGCAACGATAAAATTGTGACGACAACACCTCGGAGCTCAACTCCCCGGGACACTGCCACAACCCCTAAATGTTAGGAGGCACCAAGAACAATGTTCTCGTCACAAGACTATCGGAACGATCCCAAGATACCCGCGTGATCCTAAAAAAATTTTAGTGAAATTTGAGGAGAGGAAAGACAAAACATCTACGTCAGGAGTCCTCACCAGAGCGACGAAGGGGGCTGAGGAGTAAAAAGAATCCTACTCTCCGATATATATAATCCTAAGACTCAAAAGAGTTTTTTTCTAGACTCAACAACGGCCAACAATCAAAGGGGCTCCTATGGTCGGTCGAGGCTCTGATACCAATTTGTCACGCCCAATATGCGATACTATCCTAAAGAGACTCGAAGGTCCCACCAAGGATAGAACCGCATATTGATACGCTTTTGCAAGGTGAATATCATTACATCAACATTACATAATAGATGGGGATACATACAAAAGACATACAATGCCACACGAATACAACAATCACAATACATAAGACCAACATCCGACTATGGATGAAACACAAACAGAAGCTCAAACGACATCCACCCTGCTAGCCCAGGCTGCCGACCTGGAACCTATCCCCTGATCGAAGAAGAAGTAGAAGAAGAACTCCAAAACAAGCAAATATCGCTCTCGTGTCATGATCATCGCAATACCTGTACCTGCAACTGTTGTTGTAGTAATCTGTGAGCCACGAGGACTCAGCAATCCCATTACCATGGGTATCAAGACTAGCAAAGCTTAATGGGAAGGAAGGGGTAAGTGGTGAGGTTGCAGCAGCGACTAAGCAAGATATGGTGGCTAACATATGCAAACAAGAGCGAGAAGAGAAGCAATGGAACGGTCGTGAAGCTAGCAATGATCAAGAGGTGATCCTGAACTCCTACTTACGTCAAACATAACCCAAAACCGTGTTCACTTCCCGGACTCCACCGAGAAGATACCATCACGGCTACACACGCGGTTGATGCATTTTAATTCGTATTTGGTGTCAAGTTATCTACAACCGGACATTAACAAATTCCCATCTGCCACATAACCGCGGGCATGGCTCTCGAAAGTTTATACCGTGCAGGGGTGTCCCAACTTAGCCCATGATAAGCTCTCGTGGTCAACAAAGGATATTCCTTCTCCCAGGAAGACCCGATCAGTCTCGGAATCCCGGTTTACAAGACATTTCGACAATGGTAAAACAAAACCAGCAAAGCCGCCCGATGCGCCGACAATCCCGATAGGAGCTGCACATATCTCATTTTCAGGGCAACACCGGATGAGACATCCTACGAGTAAAACCAGACCTCGAGTTTCCCCAAGGGGGCCCCGCAGTCTACTCGATTCGGACCAGCACTTAGACAAGCACTGGCCTGGGGGGGCTAAAATAAAGATGACCCTCGGGTTGGCCGACCCAAGGGAAGGGTATAGGTGGTGGTGAGGCAAATGGTAAAACCAAGGTTGGGCCTTGCTGGAGGAGTTTTATTCAAAGCGAACTGTCAAGGGGGTCCCATAAATCACCCAACCGCATAAGGAACGCAAAATCCGGGAACATAACACCGGTATGACGGAAACTAGGGCGGCAAGAGTGGAACAAAACACCAGGCATAAGGCCGAGCCTTCCACCCTTTACCAAGTATATAGATGCATTAATTAAATAAGAGATATTGTGATATCCCAACACAATCCTGTCCACCATGGAGCAATCTTCAACTTCACCTGCAACTAACAACGCTATAAGAGGGGCTGAGCAAAGCGGTAACATAGCCAAACAACGGTTTGCTAGGAAGGGTGAAAAAGGTTAGAGGCTGACATGGCAAATTGGGAGGCTTGAAGAACAAGTGATAGGTAGCGCAGCATAGCGATAGAACGAAGCAACTAGCATAGCAATGATAGTAATGAGATCCAAGGTGACGCTCATCTTGCCTGAAATCCCGCTAGGAAGAAGAACGAGTCCATGAAGAAGACGAACGGGAGTAGTCGAACGAATCCTCACAATCGCAACATTACCGGAACTAAGAAGCAACACCGGAAAGGAACAAACAACATGGTAAACACACAAGCATAACCATGTCATGATGCACAAACAAGTATGATGCATGTCTGGTTTAATGAGGCATGACATGGCAAAGTGCAACAAACAATACTACAAGTTAAGTGGAGCTCAATTCGCAACGAGTTGCATATTGACAAAACACCACATTCGAGTTATTTAGTTCCCTCTCGTTTAGGTACAACCATATTAAATGTTGTTAAACATGGCAAGGGGTGAAACATATGAAAACTACCTATCCAGGCAAGTTTAAATGAGGCCGAAAACAACAAACAACAATTCCGGAAAATCCCCATGTGCATATCTCAAATTTGGTACTGTTCTGTCCTAAACCATATTTTAAGGTTGTTAAACAGGAAAATAAAGTGGACCATGTTAAACTAGGCATTTTTCCACCCCATTTACATATAAAGTTTATTTAAAACCGAGCTACGGTTATTTAGTTATGAAATAAATCATTTTAACATGGCATTTGAGCAAATTTAAACAAACAGCATTTTAAACATTCCAGACATAGATGAAAGTAGTAGATCATGAAACTAGATGAAAAACTAAGCATTTTACATATTTAAACCATTTTAATCCGATGCACGATTGTTGAGTTATTAAATGCATGAACATGAGGGTGCAATCTGTAAAACTATAATACACTGGATAATTACTAAAATCGCTGGACAGGAAAGAAAACTTAACGGGCTGAAACAAGCTGGCCCAACAGGAAAAGAAAACAGAGGAGGGGGCGCTGGGGTGTGGCCTCACCCATGGGCTTCGGCCCGTTTGTGGAGAGGGCGGCTGGAAGGGGCGCTGGGCCTGGCTTGAGTCAGTGCGCTGGCCAGGCGAGAGGAGGCAGGGCGCGGTCAACGGGCTCGGGAATGCTGAACCATCGATGCAGGCACGCAGCTTCAGGTTGCAACGAGCAGGGGAAGCAGAGGATGCAGCGGCGCGGCTTGGACTCCGGCGACAACTAGGCATAGAGGACGGGTCCGGAGCGAAGGTGGTCGCGAACGGGCGCGGGGATCCACCGGATCTGACGAGGGGAGATGAGTCGAACAGGACGACGACGGCTCAACTCCTGTGAAGAAATTCAGAGAGCGAGTGAATTCAAAGAAGAGATACAGGGAGAAGAAACGGGAAGAAAAGGAGGGAACCACGGGCGCGGGTGGCTAGATGTGCTCACCGGCGAGCTGCAGAAGGGCCGGGCTTGGAGCACTAGTGCTCGGCGACGAGCATCAGGGAGGCAGGAGGCGTCGGGCGCCGGGTATCCATGAGCTCAGGCGGTTCAGGGCGCGGTCAACGAGCAGCGCTCGCGTCCTAAAACTGACGAAGCAGGCGGCGACAACTTCGTTCCTCTCATCGAAGCAGAGACAAGGCCCTGCGGACTGCGGCGGGAGGCGAGAGGAGCCGGGCGGAGGCAACCCGATCCAGCGACACGAACGGCAAGGACGGGAAGGATACACACGGCGGCTCCGTTCACCGGCGGCCATGGCAGCAGGGGCTAGCCCCATTCGTTTCCTGGCAGGAAGAAAAACAAACGGGGGAGGGAGAGAGATTAGAGGAGGAAGGAGAAAGGCAGGCAACGAAAGGGCCTCCCGGGGACTCATCTCCGGCGAGGAGCTGCAGGCGCGGGCGACGAGGTGGCGGCTCAGGCTCTAGTGGCGCGGTGAGGAGATCGGGCCGGGGGAATCGGGTGCTGGTTGGTTCGGACGCGGGTGGGCTCTGTGGATTTGGATCGAGGAAGGAGAAGGCTACGGCTGGTTGGGTGGATCGGGCAGCGGAGATCCCGAAGAGGATTTGGTGGAGTGGCGGCGCTGCGATGGGACGGATAGGACAGCTCCCCTAGGTTTTAGGGTTGGTCTGATTTGGTTATGGCTGGCCACTATATATAGTAGGTGGCTAATATGAGAGGGGATTTGAGCCCCTAGATTTTGATCGGACGGCTTCGGGTGGACTAAACAAAGAACGAATGATGTTTAGGATAACTTGGGATTGTTCCGGACCCACTGGTCATGGCCGTTCGGTTCGGGTTCTAGGAAGTTTCGGACATGGTTGCGAAGGGGTGGTGCGAGCTGGCAAGAGAGGTTAGGTGGTCACGGTCAAGAGGGAAGCGAAAACCCGATTGGGCTCAGATCGGTCAACAAAGGTAACAGAGATAAGCGAGGAGCGGCAACTACGAGCGGATGCAAGTTTTATGAAAACATGCAGATGCAATGCGTATGATGCTATGAGATGAGACGCATGACATGAACAAAATGCAAAACAAAAGACAAAAACCCAACCACGAAGGGAAATAATATATCACATAGCCGGAAATGGCAAGAGTTGGAGTTACGAATATGAAAAGTTGTATCCGGGGCATTACATGTGTGAAGAGCACATATGTGTGTGATGACTACCTGCAGATAGACGGTGGGTGCTGTGACGCCCCCGATTCAATCGTACACTAATCATACACGCAAATGTGTACGATCAAGATCAGGGACTCACGGGAAGATATCACAACACAACTCTATACACAAATAAAATAATACAAGCTTCATATTACAAGCCAGGGGCCTCGAGGGCTTGAATACAAGCTTGATACACAAGCGAGTCAGCGGAAGCAACAAGTTTGCCTTAAGAAGGCTAGCACAAAAAGCAACACGATCGAAGAGGCAAGGCCTCCTGCCTGGGACCTCCTAACTACTCCTGGTCGTTGGTGGTCTCCAAGTAGTAGCATCCGTCGGTGGTGGCATCTGGCTCCAAGGATCCACCATCTGGTTGCATCAATCGGAAAGAAGAGGGAAGGGGGAAAAGGGGGAGCAAAGAAACCGTGAGTACTCATCCAAAGTACTCGCAAGCATCAGATCTATACTAAGAATGCATTGGTATCAAATGGAAGGGTTGTATCTGTGGACTGAACTGCAGAATGCCAGAATAAGGGGGAAGGCCTAGCCTATCGAAGACTAGCATCTTCAAACAGCTCCAAGCATCTTGCAGCATGTAGAAGAGTAAAGAATGGCAGTTTATATTTAACAGGCATGTTGTAACATTAATGCATAGAGATCCTTCCTCGACTCCTTGCGAGAAAGCAATCTCGGAGCCACATATCCATCACATATCTCAAGTATCCATTTCTAGTTATATAAGATCAGGATATAAGTCAGAACGTCCATTACCGTGGACACGGTATTCGAATATATAACTTCCCTGCAGGGGTGCACCACGTTACCCAACACGCTCGATCACTCTGGCCGGACACACATTTCTGGGGTTAATGCCCGCCCTCGGAAAATCAACACGTCGCAACCCTACCTAGGCTCAGCAGAGAGGTCCCCGCCGGTCTACATCCTAAGCACTCCGTGGTCTTGGGCCCATCGCCCGCAGTACTCCGGGTCGTTGCGAGCAGGGTGGATACCAGCACCACCTCGGATGGCTAGCACGATCCGACCGTGCCGCACTGCTGAACTGGACGTCTGACAAAGCTTCGGCTGATACTGCGACGTCGAGGCCCATAACTATTCTCGCCTGGTGGTTAGTGCGTAAAGGCCAAAGGCCAACTGAGAAAAAATACCCAAACCTGTTAGTGCATTATTAAAAGGAGTGACGGCTGTCGGGACAAGTCCGTAGCTATCACCCCCTCTCGGGTGATACCGCTAAACAGCCAGCCGCCACTCACATCGCACGGGTGCTCTCCGGGCCCGCCCGGCTCTCAGAACGGTCTCCAGTAAAGTCAAGGTAACTGTGTGTCCAGACATCAAGGGGAAAACCCGAGGAATCACCTCCGGTGGATTCCACTCAATGTAATCAGGTGAACGTAAGAGGGACCACCCTCGAGGTTCACACTTGAGGTGTTGAACGACAGAGCCGTATCGGGAATGGTGAAAGAGGAAATCACCCTCGATGACCACGACCGAATAGCTACACTACAGAATTATCATCAGGAGTGCGTTATGAGGGATCACCCTCAACACTCGATAGTAGCTCTGCAGAGTCGAGCAACAAAACGGGCGTGATGTGATGTGAGGTGTCGGGCTCTGGTCATCGATCACGTCGATCGAGGCGTCTATGATGAAGCAGGGGCAACAAGGACAAGTGGGGGTCACTGATGGATCACTAACCAACCTATACTAAGTAGTTTAGGATAAGCAGGTAGGTAACAAAAGCAGGTACAAAAGCAGGCTATGCATGAGAATAGGAGCAAAAAATAACAGTAGCAAAATCTAATGCAAGCATGAGAGTATAGAATGGGCGATATCGGGATGATCAAAGGGGGGGCTTGCCTGGTTGCTCGGACAAGGAGGGTCGTCGATGACGTAGTCGATCACAGGGGCATCAGCGGCAGTCTCGGGGTCTACCGGAGAAAAGAGGGGGAAGAAATAGTAAATACGTAGCAAGCAAGAGCATAACAGGACAACAGGAAGAGCTAGACGTGTTCTAACGCGGTGCTACACGTTACCGGCGGAGGGGGATAACATCCGGGAAAGTTTTCCCGGAGTCAGGCATTTTCGGACAGATGAAACGGATGGGAAAAGTTGCATGTTCAGGTAGTTAGGGGCATGTGGCAGACGAACGGATCCCGTATTTGGATTCGTCTCGTCGTTCTGAGCAACTTTCATGTAAGAAAACATTTTCAATCGGAGTTACGGTTTATTTTATATGATTTTTCGAAGTTTTAACAATTTTCTTAGATTTTTGTATTTAGTTTAATCCGAATTGACCAAGTCAAATTTGACTAGTCAAAGAGGCAGGTGTGGCCCACATGTAAGTGTCATAGGTGCCATTTAATTAGTCCAAACTAAGTTAAATAGTGCGGCCACATGCCATCTGTACATAGACTACTAATTAACTACTACTAACCTAAACTAGCACTAACAAGGGCCGGCCACACACGGCCGTGGCCAAGCCGGCCCCACACACACCACACACACAGCACGTAGCTAGGGGTTAATTCTGTTCTCTGAACATAGCATTTTGCGAATTTTATAGGATTTAATCCAGGCATCGAAGGGATTTGGTCCAGTGGGATAAAATGGAGTTTCTCATGCATACTTTCTACTCATATTATTTTTACTCTTGTTGACAGTTATTTTTCCGCAGTTTAGGGGCAGTTTAGATGCAGTTTAGATGGCTAATCAATGTAGAATTAGAAAAGCTAGCTAGTAGCATCTACAGTAGCAATCAACAGCAGCAGCAGTAGATTCAGTACAGCAGCAGCGGGCAGCGGCGAGCCGCAGCTGGCTCGCGGGCACGGGCGCTGTAGCAGGGGAGGCAAGGCCCCGCGCGCGGCGGACGGGCGCGCATACGCGCGGGCGCGGCCGGGGTGCTCTGGCGGGCACGCGCAGGAAGCGCCGGCGACAGCGGCAGCCAACAGAGCAGCGGCTTGCGGCAGCAGCAACAGCAACAGGCTGGGCAAGTAGAAGCGGCAGTAGCATCAGGTAGCAGGAGCGGCAGCTAGCAGTGGCAACGCAAAGCATTAGCGCTAGAGGCGGCGGCAGGAAAGCGAAGGCAGCAGCAAGGACAGAGAGCAGTGGCAGGATGCACGTATGTACGCGTACGCGGGATCTCGGATGAACTTGGGGACGACGGCTACCGCAACGGATCGAGATGGCAAGCAGGGGGGATGGGGGAGGGGCTCACAGTGCATCCTTGGCGTGCTCAGGAAGGGTCGGGGTGGACCGGAGCCACCGCAACGACGGCGAGTTGGTGACGGCCGGACGAAGGGGACGAAGACGACGTCAGCTCGAGGGCGTCACGGCTTGAGCTAGTCCCCGGGACGGACGAAGCCGGCCGCGGCGGACCTCCTGGACGTGCTCCCGCACGCCGGAGATGACGGTGGCCGCGACGATGACGGCGAGAGGCGTCGGGCGTGAGAGTGGCAGAGGGAGAGGGGGGCGCGAGGGGATAGGGGTTAGGGTTCCAGGGGGAGAAGGGGGCGCCGGGGGTCGGCTAAATAGGCGGGAGGGGGGGCGCCGATGGTCGCCACCGCGGCCATGGCGCCATGGATGGCCGCCACGGCATCCTCTGCTTCTGTAGCGGGAGGAAGGGAAAACAGGGGTGTTGGGCTGGGCTGTGCAGGCCCTCTAGGTAGCTGGGCCGGGTGTCCCAAGTGAGGGGTCTTTTGTTTTATTTCTGTCTTGTTTTGTTTTCTTTTATTTTCTTTTTACATGTTTATCTAATTTCCACAAAACTTAGATTATTTAAAATACAAAAGTGTTTCCTAAATTATTAATACTATTTATACCTCTGCCACAAAAAGTTTCACCCTTAACCAAATTAATTTCATATTTTATAAATTAGAAAAAGGCATCTAATTAATTATAAAGCCACTGTTTTAATTATTTTAGTGCATTTAAACATTTTATAAAAGTGTAGTTCCTTCACCAATATTAACTATGAATTAATTGTCACAGCTTGCACATTTTAGTTTTGTAGTTTCAAAACTTTTATTTTTGGCGCTAATTTAAATTTGAACTTGAACCAATTTGAACCTAAGCGAGATTGGCAACAGTAATAGTGATGATGTGGTATCACTAGCAGAGAATTACTGTAGCTTAATTATCCGATCGTTACAATTCTCCTCCACTACAAGAAATCTCGTCCCGAGATTTTAGGAGGTAGAAGGAAACAAAACTGGGGTATTCACCACAAAGACGATCCTCGAGTTTCCAAGTGGCTTCATCTTCAGAATGATTTGACCACTGAATTTTAAGAAATTGCATAGCCCTCAGACGAGTGCGATGTTCAGCTTGAACGAGATCGCGGATCGGATGCTCTCTTTAAGCGAGATCATCCTGCAGGGGTTGAGCTTTATAAGCCATGGGGTTGTTGCAAAAGACTTGCGACTCAGGGCATCGGCCATCTCACTAGCCTTGCCGGGGTATAAGAAATACCATAGTCATAGTCTGTGATTGTTTCCATGCATCGCTGCTGACGGAGATCCAGATCTAGCTGAGTAAAGAATTACTTCAGACTTTGATGATCGGTAAAGATCTCGCAACGATTACCAAGAAGAAAATGTTGCCACAATTTCAGTGCAAACTTAAATGTAGCAAGTTCAAGGTCATGGACTGGTAGTTCTTTTGGAAAGACATTCTGGAATTCACATACGACGGGTGCGTTTTCAATTCTCACAAGAGGAGAAGCGTTTCACGCATTCAAGGAATAAATCTGTGCTTCGGCATTACAAACAAGATGAGCATGGTAGCTTACTATCTCACTTGAAGGATGTAGTAGATGGACGGTCTTAATGGCGCAATTGATAGAAGTGGTGCGGGTTTTCAATCATTCCATTCCCAGAGTGAGGTCAATATATGAAGACTTCAAAACAATGGGGGAAACATGGAATTCCAGCCCTTCATTTTCAACGGGGACATTGAGGCTAACCATAGTGGTTCGACATTGTCCCGTGGAATGCAGCTTGAAATTCCGGCCAGGTGATGGCGGTTCCAACAGGTAAGGAACGCCTGTGGCTGTCCCACCATTGAGTAGCGGGACCTTTCAGGTAGTAAGCCGCGAAGGTGACATAGTTGGCAGGGGCTACATAGTAGACACCAACTCGAAAGTGATCTCAAGGAGCCAATCATCAGCATCAAGGGGCTGAGTTGAGCTGCGGTCAAAGACAGGGTTGAGACGTGCAAAGTCTCGCAGAGTTGCTGGGGCTGGTTGCTGGTTCATATTGAGATGCGCAAACTGAGCCATGACTCCTTTTCATGAACTGGCGATTCAGCTCAACTGTTGTACCATTCCGGCCATGTATTTGGGAGGTGGTGGATTGTTACCAGTACGACCATGACCAGCGGGTCTAACCACCCTGCTTAAAAGCAACAGGGGTAGTTTAGCAAGGGGTGGAGCAAGTGTGTGGAGTCATTCATGATGTAATCAGAACAATGAGGAAAGGCGCATTATGTACCAAGCAGTAGTCAATAAAGACATACTGATACATATATAGAGCCAATTACATGCTGTTAATATGAGTTCGGGCAAGAGAAACATCCCATGCATACTAGGCGGCACGCATACACGCGGCGAAGGGATATAACGACGAGACATAGCAAAGGCTACATCAATGTCGGAGAAAACCTCTAGAGCGAGGGATTTGCAAGTGACGACGCAGGGTGCCCTCGATAAAAGGATCCTGTGGTCAGTGAATATTGAGAAGCCGATCTTGGCCCACAATTCGAGAAAGGGGTAACACAAACCTTCGGATGGATGTGATCACGAGATCCTAATGTTAGAGTTAGCAAAATCATTTAACCCGAATAGAGGAGAGATCAGAGTCCCAGAGTATAGACGAGGAATAAAAGATCCTAATACCACCCAATGGTGACGTGGGCCCGTAAGCCACACAACCATGTTAGTAATCAGCTTTTCAAAGACTAGACTCAACTTTGGCCAAGGAGTTGGAAAGCGGGATCCTACAGGCAGTCGGCTCTGATACCAACTTGTGACGCCCCCGATTCAATCATACACTAATCATACACGCAAATGTGTACGATCAAGATCAGGGACTCACGGGAAGATATCACAACACAACTCTAGACACAAATAAAATAATACAAGCTTCATATTACAAGCCAGGGGCCTCGAGGGCTCGAATACAAGCTTGATACACAAGTGGGTCAGTGGAAACAACAATATCTGAGTACAGACATAAGTTAAACAAGTTTGCCTTAAGAAGGCTAGCACAAAAAGCAACACGATCGAAGAGGCAAGGCCTCCTTCCTGGGACCTCCTAACTACTCCTCGTCGTCGGCGGTCTCCAAGTAGTAGCATCCGTCAGTGGTGGCATCTGGCTTCAAGGATCCACCATCTGGTTGCATCAACCGGAAAAAAGAAGGAAGGGGGAAAAGGGGGAGCAAAGCAACCGTGAGTACTCATCCAAAGTACTCGCAAGCATCAGTTCTATACTAAGAATGCATTGGTATCAAATGGAAGGGCTGTATCTGTGGACTGAACTGCAGAATACCAAAATAAGGGGAAGGCCTAGCCTATCGAAGACTAGCAACTTCAAGCAGCTCCAAGCATCTTGCAGCATGTAGAAGAGTAAAGAATAGCAGTTTATATTTAACAAGCATGTTGTAACATTAATGCCCAGAGATCCTTCCTCGACTCCATGCGAGAAAGCAATCTCGGAGCCACATATCCATCACATATCTCAAGTATCCATTTCTAGTTATATAAGATCAGGATATAAGTCTGAACGTCCATTACCATGGACACGATATTCGAATATATAACTTCCCTGCAGGGGTGCACCACGTTACCCAACACGCTCGATCACTCTGGTCGGACACACATTTCCGGGGTCAATGCCCGCCCTCGGAAAATCAACACGTCGCAACCCTACCTAGGCTCAGCAGAGAGGTCCCCGCCGGTCTACATCCAAAGCACTCCGTGGTCTTGGGCCCATCGCCCGCAGCACTCCGGGTCGTTGCGAGCAGGGTGGATGCCAGCACCGCCTCGGATGGCTAGCACGATCCGCCCGTGCCGCACTGCTGAACTGGACGTCTGACAAAGCTTCGGCTGATACTGTGACGTCGAGGCCCATAACTATTCTCGCGTGGTGGTTAGTGCGTAAAGGGCAAAGGACAACTGAGAAAAGATACCCAAACCTATTAGTGCATTATTAAAAGGAGTGACGGCTGTCGGGACAAGTCCGGAGCTATCACCCCCTCCCGGATGATACCGCTAAACAGCCAGCCGCCACTATCACATAGCACGGGTGCTCTCCGGGCCCGCCCGGCTCTCAGAACGGTCTGCAGTAAAGTCAAGGTAACTGTGTGTCCAGACATCAAGGGGAAAACCCGAGGAATCACCCCCGGTGGATTCCACTCAATGTAATCAGGTGAACGTAAGAGGGACCACCCTCGAGGTTCACACTTGAGGTGTTGAACAACAGAGCCTTATCGGGAATGGTGGAAGAGGAAATCACCCTCGATGACCACGACCGAATAGCTACACTACAGAATTATCATCAAGAGTGCGTTATGAGGGATCACCCTCAACACTCGATAGTAGCTCTGCAGAGTCGAGCAACAAAAGGGACGTGATGTGATGTGGTGTCGGGCTCTGGTCGTCGATCACGTCGATCGAGGCGTCTATGATGAAGCAGGGGCAACAAGGACAAGTGGTGGTCACTGATGGATCACTAACCAACCTATACTAAGTAGTTTAGGATAAGCAGGTAGGTAAGAAAAGCAGGTACAAAAGCAGGCTATGCATTAGAATAATAGCAAACAATAACAGTAGCAAAATCTAATGCAAGCATGAGAGTATAGAATGGGCGATATCGGGATGATCAAAGGGGGGTCAAACAAGAAGGAGGGTCGTCGGTGACGTAGTCGATCACAGGGGCATCAGCGGCAGTCCCGGGGTCTACCGAAGAGAAGAGGGGGAAGAAACAGTAAATACGTAGCAAGCAAGAGCATAACAGGACAACAGGAAGAGCTAGACGTGTTCTAATGCGCTGCTACACGTTACCGGCGAAGGGGGATAACATCCGGGAAAGTTTTCCCGGAGTTAGGCATTTTTCGGACAGATGAAACGAAGGGGAAAAGTTGCATGTTGAGGTAGTTAGGGGCATGTGGCAGACGAACGGATCGCGTATTCGGATTCGTCTTGTCGTACTGAGCAACTTTCATGTAAGAAAACATTTTCAATCGGAGTTACGGTTTATTTTATATGATTTTTTAAAGTTATAACAATTTTCTTAGATTTTTGTATTTAGTTTAATCCGAATTGACCAAGTCAAATTTGACTAGTCAAAGAGGCAGGTGTGGCCCACATGTAAGCGTCATAGGTGCCATTTAATTAGTCCAAACTAAGTTAAACTAGTGGGGCCACATGCCATCTGTACATAGACTACTAATTAACTACTATTAACCTAAACTAGCACTAACAAGGACCGGCCACACACGGCCGTGGCCAAGCCGGCCACACACACACACCACACACACAGCACGTAGCTAGGGGTTAATTCTGTTCTCTGAACATAGCATTTTGCGAATTTTATAGGATTTAATCCAGGCATCGAAGGGATTTGGTATAAAACGGAGTTTCTCATGTATACTTTCTACTCATATTAATTTTACTCTTGTGGACAGTTATTTTGCCGCAGTTTAGGGGCAGTTTAGATGGCTAATCGATGTAGAATTAGAAAAGCTAGTTAGTAGCATCTACAGTAGCAATCAATAGCAGCAGCAGTAGATTCAATACAGCAGCAGCGGGCAGCGGCGAGCCGCAGCTGGCTCGTGGGCACGGGCGCTGTAGCAGGGGAGGCAAGGCCGCGCGTGCGGCGGACGGGCGCGCGTACGCACGGGCACGGCTGGGGTGCTCCGGCGGGCACGCGCAGGAAGCGCCGGCGACAGCGGCAGCCAACAGAGCAGCGGCTTGCGGCAGCAGCAACAACAACAGGCTGGGCAAGTAGCAGCGGCAGTAGCATCAGGTAGCAGGAGCGGCAGCTAGCAGCGGCAACGCAAAGCATTAGCGCTAGCGGCGGCGGCAGGAAAGCGAAGGCAGCAGCAAGGACAGAGAGCAGTGGCAGGATGCACGTATGTACGCGTACGCGGGATCTCAGATGAACTCGGAGACGACGGCTACGGCAACGGATCGAGAGGGCAAGCAGGGGGGATGGGGGAGGGGCTCACAGTGCATCCTTGGCGTGCTCAGGAAGGGTCGGGGTGGACCGGAGCCACCGCAACGACGGCGAGTTGGTGACGGCCGGACGAAGGGGACGAAGACGACGTCAGCTTGAGGGCGTCACGGCTTGAGCTAGTCCCCGGGACGGATGAAGCCGGCCGCGGCGGACCTCCTGGACGTGCTCCCGCACGCCAGAAACGACGGTGGCCGCGACGATGACGGCGAGAGGCGTCGGGCGTGAGAGTGGCAGAGGGAGAGGGGGGCGTGAGGGGATAGGGGTTAGGGTTCCAGGGGAGAAGGGGGCGCCGGGGGTCGGCTAAATAGGCGGGAGGGGGGGCGCCGATGGTCGCCACCGCGGCCATGGCGCCGTGGAAGGCCGCCACGGCATCCTCTGCTTCTGTAGCGGCAGGAAGGGAAAACAGGGAGTAAATAGCATAAAACTACTACTTTACGGGTTAAGGTTCCAAAAAACTACCAAAGTTATTTTTTTCGCTGATAACTACCAAGTCAGGGGTTGGCTGTTTCAAAAAACCCCAAATCCTCTTTGTTAAAAAATTAAACATGTTTATGAGAGGTCGGGTCCGCCACTAAACGCACCATTTGGTTGACCGTTTGTTTGACTGTTAACCGACTTGTGGGGGCCACATGTCAGCGCCTCATCCACAAATTTTTACGGATTAGCCCCTACAAATATTTTGAAAAAAGCAATTGGGTCCCTGGAATCATTAAAAAAAAGCAATCGTGTCCTTGAACTGTCGCCGCCGCGCCTCCAAAGGGCTATACCTGTGGTCGCCGTTGCGCCTCCATGGGGTGCTTGTGTGCAGGCCGCCGCCACCACCCCCAGCCAAAGCGGCTTGAGCCCCTCCTCGTCGGGCACAGGAGCCGCAGCAGCGACTACCTCGTCGGGCACAGGAGCCGCTGCGTGGGTATCCAAGATCCTGGGCATAGCCAACGCGTGGGTTGGCCCATTCACCGGCCGCCTCCGCCATCGTGGGGCCGGCAAGGAGCAGCAGCAGCGTTCGGCCGCGCGGCTACTTCGGCCTGGCCCGCGACCTGGCCGCCGGCGCCGTTGCTTAAGGCGAGGCCGGCAAGGAGCAGCAACAGCGTTTGCCCGCGCGGCTTCTTCGGCCTGGGCCGCGTCCTGGCCGCCGGCGAGCCGTCGGCGCTATTGCTTAGGGCGGGGCCAGCAAGGAGCAGCAGCAGCATTCGGCCGCACGACTTCTTCAGCCTGGGACGCGACCTGGCCGGCGGCGAGCCGCCGGCGCCGTTGCTTGGGGTGGGTTGCGCAGCTTCTTAGGGACCCGATTGCTTTTTTTCAAAAACATATAGGGACCCAGTTGCTTTTTAAAAAAAACTTACAAGGGTTATTCTGGAAAAATGAGGAAGAGACACTGACGTGTGGACCCCACATGTCAGTTAACGGTCAATCAATCTGTTCTCTTACATGTGGGCCCCAACTGTCATAATCGTGATCAATTGTAAAGCAGCGGATGATTTTGGGTTTTTTGAAACAGCCGACCCTTGAGTTGGTAGTTATCAGCGAAAAAGAAAAATCCGGTAGTTTTTTGGAACCCTAGCCTGTAAAGTAGTAGTTTTATGCTAGGTGTTGGGCTGGGCTGTGCAGGCCCTCTAGGTAGCTGGGCCGGGTGTCCCAAGTGAGGGGTCTTTTGTTTTATTTCTGTCATGTTTTGTTTTCTTTTATTTTCTTTTTACATGTTTATCTAATTTCCACAAAACTTAGATTATTTAAAATACAAAAGTGTTTTCTAAATTATTAATACTATTTATACCTCTGCCACAAAAAGTTTCGCCCTTAACCAAATTAATTTGATATTTTATAAATTAGAAAAAGGCATCTAATTAATTATTAAAGCCATTGTTTTAATTATTTTAATGCATTTAAACATTTTATAAAAGTGTGGTTCCTTCACCAATATTAACTATGAATTAATTGTCACAGCTTGCACATTTTAGTTTTGTAGTTTCAAAACTTTTATTTTTGGCGCTAATTTAAATTTGAACTTGAACCAATTTGAACCTAAGAGAGATTGGCAACAGTAATAGCGATGATGTGGTATCATTAGCAGAGAATTACTGTAGCTTAATTATCCGGTCGTTACAGCACTACTAGGAAAAGGGCTATAGATGGAATTGACACTAATGGCGCACCAGACATGTGGTGCGCCATTAGTATATACTAATGGCGCACCACACCCTGATGCGCCATTAGTGTTGAAACTATTAATGGCGCACCCTGCTCACGGTGCGCCATTAGTATCGAATTTTTTTTTGAACTAGTGCGCCTGTCCAAACATACTAATGGCGCATCCTCTGGTGGTGCGCCATTACTAGTTGTAACTAGTAATGGCGCACCGGCCGGAAGGTGCGCCACTAATGTTATTTTTTTTATTATTGTTTTTATTCCTTTTTTGCAAAAGTACTAATGGCGCACCATCTGGGGGTGCGCCATTAGTAACCTGGATTACTAATGGCGCATTTGTTGCTGGTGCGCCATTAGTAAGTGGGCAGCAACAAGATATTTTGGACAGCCTCTCCTCCCACACTCACTTTCTCCCCACTTCATTCTCTCCACCGCCTCCTCCTTGTCTCGGGTGCCTCCTCTTTTTCACCTCATTTCCACCATAGATTCATTCAAATTAAGTGGTTAAGTTATCTTGTTTTGCTAGGTAAGTAAGGGGGAAGCTATATTTATGTTGTTCTCCCTACAACAATGTGCACATGCACTTTTTATGGCCTAGCTAGATCTATGTATGTTCGTGGTGTTGCATATGTTTGTGGTGTTGCATATGTGTTTGTGTTTGGAGGTGTACCGGTATTTGAAATGCGATAGTTGCCAATATTTTGCCGGAATGTTGATTCATTTCCGTTTCGGCGAGAATTTTGGCATTAAGCATTCTTTTTGGTCCTATTTTTAGGGAAAGTCATGCCAAATTTTTTCTTGGTTCTAAAATATCGTTTTGCTCTACCCCGCAGGCGACCATGGTCCGCACGATGACCGAAGGCATCGTGAATAGGTTTTTGAGGTCCGCGAAGGCCGAGATGCTTCAAAAGAACGAGACGGAGATAAGATGTCCGTGTCGAAGATGCAAGCTGAATAGCCTTATTGCGGACCCGGATTCCGGGCAGGTGCGGGACCACCTGCTCTTGCGTGGTTTCATGGATGGCTATCGGTGGCAAGGTGATGAAGATGACTACGAAGTCGTCCATGGGGGCCGGGCAAGAAATGAGGAAGGGCAGCAAGACAACCACCACGGCTCGGGGGGGGGGCGAGAAGACGAAGAATCCCCAGGAGATGATCACGACGGTGATGCTGTACACAGTCATCATGTAGAAGATGCAGGACATGATGATGATGCCGGCGGAGCAGACGACGCTGGACCATCGATGGGCTGGGTGCAGACCCTCATATTCAAGAGCTGCTTCTCAAGCAGACGGATAACGCAAGAGCTGCCGCCCGAGAGAAAGCCAAGATGGATCAACTTGAGTTAGACGCGGTTACTCCATTGTATGAAGGATGCAGGCCCGAGGATACCCGCCTGAAAGTAACGCTCATGGCTCTGGAGATGAAGGTAAAACACAAAATGACCGGACGCATGCTTCGACGAGAACATGTCATTCTGGCACGAACGTCTTCCCAAGGGGAACAAGTGCCCGACCAGTTTGGAGGAGGCGAAGAAAATCGTGTGTCCTCTGGATTTACCGCACGTGAAATACCATGTGTGCATGAACAATTGCATCATTTATCGGGATGAGCACGCGGAGTCTACCATATGTCCGGTGTGCGGTGTCACTCGATACAAGAAGAGGAAGAAAGCTCCTCGAAAAGTGGTGTGGTACTTTCCGATCACTCCTCGTCTGCAGCGGTATTTCGCGGACCCTAAGGTAGCAAAGCTCCTGCGTTGGCACGCGGATAGGGAGGAGAAGAAGCGAGAAGATGACGCAAATGATCCGGAGATAGATAAAAAAGACAAGATGCTGAGTCACCCTAAGGATGCGAGCCAGTGGCAAGCGTTGAACTTCGAATACCCAGAATTTGGGAACGATCCAAGGAACATCATGCTGGGCGCGAGCACCGATGGAGTCAATCCGTTTGGCAGCCAGAGAAGCACACATAGCACCTGGCCTGTGTTCGTGTGGATGTACAACCTTCCCCCCTGGTTGTGCATGAAGAGGAAGTACATTCACATGAGTATGCTAATTGAAGGGCCGAAACAACCAGGGAACGACATCAATCTGTATCTGGGGCTGCTGAAAGAGGAGATTGACACGCTGTGGAAAACGCCAGCCAATACGTGGGACGCTGCAGAGAAAGAATATTTCCCTATGAGAGCCGCACTGCTCACGACGGTGCACGACTATCTCGGTTACGGATATCTTGCGGGGCAGGTAGTCCACGGATTTTCTGGATGCGTAAGGTGCATGGATGACACAACGTATCGCCAGCTAGATAGAGATCCCGGGTCTTCGAAAACCGTGTTCATGGGACATCGAAGGTGGCTTCGCGACGATGACCCGTGGAGGAAACGCAAGGATCTGTTCGATGGTGAAACCGAACCCCGAAAACGCCCGTGTACGAGGAGCGGCGAGGAAATAGACAAGCTGTTGAAAAATTGGAAAGACTGCCCACTGCCGGGAAAGAAGCAAAAGGCGCCAGAGCCGCTGCTGAAGGTATGGAAAACGAGGTCTGTTTTCTGGGACTTGCCGTACTGGAAGATCCACCGTGTGCCTCACAGCCTTGATGTCATGCATATCACGAAGAACGTGTGCGAGAGTCTGCTTGGTACCCTGCTCAACATGCCAGAGAGGACCAAAGATGGGCCGAAAGCAAGGGCAGACTTGAAATCAATGGGCATCAGGCAGGAGCTTCACGCTATATATGATGATGATGATGATGATGATGATGATGATGAGGCGAAGCAGGACACAGAAAGTCGTCGCAAAGGCAAAAAGGCCAAGAAGACCGGAAATGACTACCCTCCCGCGTGCTTCACTCTAAGTCAGGAGGAGATCGAGCAGTTTTTCACCTGCCTCCTAGGAGTAAAACTTCCTTACGGTTACGCGGGGAAGATAAGCAGATACCTAGACCCAGCGAAGCAGAAGTTCAGCGGGATGAAGTCTCACGACTGTCACGTGCTGATGACGCAGATACTTCCAGTTGCAATCCGTGGGATCATGGACGCGCACGTCCGTGAAACGCTATTTGGCCTATGCAACTTCTTCGACGTCATCTCTCAGAAGTCGATTGGCGTGAGGCAACTCAGAAGGCTACAGGAAGAGATCGTGGTGATACTATGCGAGCTTGAGATGTACTTCCCGCCCGCATTCTTCGACGTTATGGTGCATCTGCTGGTCCATATAGTGGAGGATATCATCCAACCCGGGCCGACGTTCCTGCACAGCATGATGCCATTCGAAAGGATGAATGGTGTCATCAAAGGATACGTTCGCAACATGTCACGTCCAGAGGGAAGCATAGCCAGGGGCTTTCTGACCGAAGAGTGCATCTCCTACTGCACGAATTATCTAGGCATCGAGAACCCCGTTGGTCTACCCGTCAATAGGCACCTCGGCAGGCTCGCTGGATGGGGTCACCGTGAGGGTCGCCGCGAAATGCATGTCGACTTTGAGGGTCGACTCGCCGACTTTGAAAGAGCAAACCTAGTCGCGCTACAACACATAGACGTGGTCGATCCTTGGGTGGTAGAGCACAAAACCTTTATTAAGAAGACGTACAATGACCGAGGCCAACAGAGGACAGACGGAGATATACTCAAAGAGCACAACTCATGTTTCACGCGTTGGTTCAAGCAGAAGCTTCTGTCATACCCTTTACATGAGGATTCTTCCGCGGAAGAACAACTCATATTCGCCTTGTCACAGGGCGCCGAGCACAACCAGATGACCTATGAGGCGTACGATATCAACGGCTACACATTCTACACCGAGGCCAAGGACATGAAGAGCGATGGTTATCAGAACTCCAGGGTAACGATGGAATCCTACACCGGTAACGACAAGGACAGATACTACGGAAGGATCGAGGAGATCTGGGAGCTGAGCTACGCTGGAGAGAAGGTCCTGATGTTCCGTGTCAGATGGGCCAAGAACGTCATAAAAGAAGACCGATATTTCACCACCATGGTTATACCCGAAGCCAAATCCAAGACCGTGGGCGCAAACGTCACCGTGAAAAATGAGCCATGGGTACTGGCTTCCCAAGTGGACCAATGCTTCTTCATTACCGACCCGCCAAAGCCCAGTCGTGTTGTCGTGAGGAGAGGCAAAAGGAAGATCATCGGAATGGATGGAGTAGCCAATGAGCAAGACTTCGACAAGTACGATGACCCGAGGATCAAACATGACGACGATGATGAAGTAGCAGCATACACCACAAGAAGAAGCAGGACCACCCTACCTAAAGGACGTCCGTTCCACAGAAGAACTCCATTTGCGAAAAAGAAGGGCAAGAAGATTGTTAACAGATAGCTAGCTAAGATCGATTGTATTTAAATCACAGCCTTCATTTCTCGATTGTATTTCATGGGCACTTTTTGAACTATCATGAATATTTTTAAATTTCATGGACACTCGATCTCGATCCCCCTCCATCTCGATCGCTATCCCACCTCGCTAGATCCGGTCCCCCTCGCCGCCGAGCACCCCCCGCACCCTCGATTCCCCTACTCAATCGCCGCCGCCGACCCCCCGCACCCCTCCCCTACTCAACCGCCGCCACCGACCCCCCGCACCCTTCCCCGCTCCACCGGCATTACTGTTTGATGATATTTTAAAAAAAATATTACTGTCTTATAAAAAAATTACTGTCTTATAAAAAAAATTACTATCTTATAAAAAAAATATTACTGTCTTATAAAAAAATTACTGTTATGATTTAAACAAGTTTGAACATATTTAAAAACAAATAAGTATCAAACAACATTTTAAAAGAAGGGCAAGAAGATTGTTAACAGATAGCTAGCTAAGATCGATTGTATTTAAATCACAGCCTTCATTTCTCGATTGTATTTCATGGGCACTTTTTGAACTATCATGAATATTTTTAAATTTCATGGACACTCGATCTCGATCCCCCTCCATCTCGATCGCTATCCCACCTCGCTAGATCCGGTCCCCCTCGCCGCCGAGCACCCCCCGCACCCTCGATTCCCCTACTCAATCGCCGCCGCCGACCCCCCGCACCCCTCCCCTACTCAACCGCCGCCACCGACCCCCCGCACCCTCCCCCGCTCCACCGGCATTACTGTTTGATGATATTTTTAAAAAAATATTACCGTCTTATAAAAAATTACTGTCTTATAAAAAAAATTACTATCTTATAAAAAAAATATTACTGTCTTATAAAAAAAATTACTGTTATGATTTAAACAAGGTTGAACATATTTAAAAACAAATAAGTATCAAACAGCATTTTAAAATGCATAATTTTTTTTGTGGAGCCTAGGAATCGAACCCAAGACCTCCTGGTGTGAGAACTGGCACCTGACCAGTCGAGCTAGTAGAGGGGAGTTGATGTGGATGAGGTCACGTGGGTGATAACCTGTTGGCTCGAGCGGAAATAAAAAAAATACTAATGGCGCACCAAGGGGTGGTGCGCCATTAGTATTGTGCCCCCCTACTTCGGCCGAGCCCTCGCCCTCGATCCCCTTCCCCTCTCCTCTCCCTCGCCCGAGCCCTCGCCCTCGATCCCCTTCCCCTCTCCTCTCCCGACGCCGCCGCCCCGCCGCCCCGCCGCCCTCGACGCCGGCCAGATCCCCCGCCACCTCTGCTCGAGCTGCTCCCATCGACCACGCCGCTGCTCGCGTGCTTCTTCTCTCCCGCGACACCGCGACCCCGACATCGTCCCCGCGACCACCGTCGTCCCCACGACCACCGGCCCTCCTCCGCCGCGACGACCAGGCGCCGCTGTCCGCGGACCACCTCGAGCTCTATCCCCGTCCGCGTGAAGATCCCCTCCACTCCGCGGGCAGGGGCTCTTCTCCTGCCGCTGCAGCTACAAGAGGAGAGGAGCACCGGCCAGCCACCACCGACGGACGCCTCCATCCCCCCTTCCTCCTTCGCCCGACGAGCCTCTTCACTCCGGGAACTTGCTGCTGCTGCTAATCCAAGCTGCACCACCTACCTCGCCAAAGCTCTGTCCCGGCAGCTCTCTGTGAGGTAAAAAATCTACTTTTCTGATGTACAAATCCCTGTTTGTGCTTGCTTCCATATGTGAGATAGATACCATGTTGTTGTTGTGTTTGTGTGAATTATTGCTGCCATATTTGTGTGAATTCTTGCTGCAATAATACAAACTGTGTTGATGTATGTCAAATATATGGTCAGATTAGCCTATATTAGTATATGTGTTGATTGATTAAAGTGTTATGACAACAATGCATGACAGCAAGCAAGCAGAGCGGCTCCTCCTCCCCTTCGACGCCAAGCAAGCAGAGCGGCTCCTCCTCTCCCTCGACGCCAAGCCAGGTGAGCTGCCCCCTCCCCCCTCGGCTGCTTGCTTCTATCCATCCTAACCCTAGCCCCTTCTCCATTGCAGCAGCCCGCCACACTCCTCTCGAGGAGGAGAGGAGAGGAGAAACCCGCGCAGCGCCATCATTTCCTGCACGGCCTCGGCACCGTCTCCTCCCCTCCAAGCTCCATTGAATCCAAGCTGCTGCTAAGGTGATCTTTTGCATCTGAATTCTCCTCCTCTCCTCCCCTCGGCACCTATGTACTCATTTTGCATCTGAATTTATTTGGATCCATTGCACCTTTGCGTTACAAATTATGAAACTGATGCAATTTGTTTGGTGGGCTTTCGTGGAAATGTGCATCAACTTTCCTGAAAGTTAAGCTTGTCTTGACTCTTGACTAGGTGTAATTATGAACTGGACGCGCTTTATGACTAGATGGTGATGCTAGGTGTGCTGATGTATACTTGCTGTCAATTGGATCATGCTTCTTTAGGTTTCATTGGTCATGCTGTCAATTTTCTTGTGGAATGTGGGTGTCAATGCGTACTTTGATGTCAATTGGATCATTCTTCTTTAGGTTTCATTGGTTGGCCTGTTATTTTGTTTGCCGCCGTCTTTGTCTAGTAAAACTGCCTGATTAGGTTTCTGTTCAACCTCAGAATGCTTTCAGTTCTGTTTTGTCAGGCTGATATTGACTATACTGTTTAGTTTATACACTAGTTACCCAGAAAGTTGGTCTTCCTCCTAGCAAGAATATACAGTATTAGATAATACATGATGGACAGTACTACTTGTCTATTTACAATGAGACAGGGGGCCCGTGGTATCATTATGGGGCTGTGCTGCTGTATTATGCCTATAAAAACACTTGTTCGGTCAATTAAACAGGGCATTGAAAATTGACAGGGCATTTTTGTTTTCTGTTGAACCTAAGCAATTTCATACGCTTGACAAAGTTGATGCTTTATTCCTGATGTATAATTTGTTTGTCACATGCTACTGTTGATCCCAAGTTTGATGCATAACAATTGTTGTATGAGTTCTCCAAATGAACAGGAGTACTCCTCTATTTTGATATGAAATCACCATGATAGGTCCACATGCTACTGTTGTCAACATGATAAATAGTTTCAGTTAGTTACCTCTAAAACTATTCTTAATTAACTGATGATTTGCTACAACCAGTGCATGCATGCCTTTTTTCTTCTTCATTTTTAGTAAAGTGCTCTATTCTGGGTCATGGACTTTGTGCCATGGACCAGTGCATGCATGCTGCTGCTGCTGTACTACTTGTCAAGTGATGCTGCTGCTGCTATCTGCGAGTTGTTGCTGCTAGTTGTGATTTTGTCAAGTGATGCTGCTGCTACTTGTGATCTTCTAAAATAACCCCTTTCTCCTGAAACGTTGATTAATTTCCGTTTCGGTTGAGAAATGGGGCACTCCTAGGTCAAGAAAATTAGCAAAGGTCATGCCCAATTTTCTTGACCTAGAAGGTGCCCGATTCTCAACCGAAATAAAAATTAATTTGCTTTAGTGGTTGGATTAGTTTAGTATTTTATTCACACACTCAGACACCCTTGCTTGCCATGTGTGATAGAGAGATAGTGAGAGGAGACAATAAGCTATCTGCAGCTTAATTTGCATTGCATACTAGCTAGATAGCTTTTGTTTTTCAGGACCAACCAAACAATACATACATATACCTGTAGGCACCAGCTTAATTTCCAAGGCAGGACAATTACTTGCTTCATTATATTCATCCATCCATCCATTTTGCATCATGTACAGAACCAAAAATAATCGGAGTTTCTGTCTGGCTTCAGAAGTCATAACACATGCATTTGGGTAACCCTAAATGTCAAAATTGCACAAGCCTAGACCCCTTTATGCCATATACTTTCTATTTTTCTTCATCGGAGTTCGACTGCGCATTAACCCAACGTGTGCATGACTCGATGGTCCAGGAAGGAAATCGTTTCCTTTCATCAGCTAGAAAAACTGCCAACGTTTCAAAACTGCAACTTGATGAAGATTGGAGTATATCTTAATAAGTTTACCCTATTGGGGCACATCACATACACACATTTTCTCAAGTCCACTCTGGCCCATGTAGAGCTTAAACCCAGTTTAGTTCCTTGTATCACTTGTCGTTGAAAACCGTTTGATTGTTTTCACGGAAATGATTTACAAGTTCAGCAAGTGATGAGGTGTGAGAATAACATATTCATTAGGGTAGGCGTCTCCTGCCCTATGCTGAATGTGGTGCAATTTTCGACGCAGATTCATAATTTGCAGCTTAGCTTATCTCTTGGCCCTCCAATTAAAATATAGGGGTTGACCTTCACCACGGCCGAAGCTTCTCTGCATCTATATATAATGGACATTCCCTAGCTTCTGAACAATCAACACAAAGCAGCAGGCCTGAGTGTCTCCAATAGTCATCCTTGTGTTTGTGTAGGTTTTCTTTCCTTGGTCCATTGAGCCTTCATTCATGGTTATGAATGATATGCAATGATCAGCCTGCTAGCGTTTATCCTCTCCGCGTGTTTGAACACCCTGCGGTGTAGTAAAAAGTAATTACAGATACACTCACCCACATAAGTATTCAACACAATGAAAAAATAGTACAAATTAAGGAAAGGCAATACCATTTCAGACGCTTGTCTTCTAAAAAGAAGAGCGAACTTTCTAGACACACCCCTCAAGAACTAGGTTACCCTGAGAACGTGGACTTGGACCTTAGCAACAACACACTAACAGGTTCTATCCCAAAACACCTAGGCAATATCACAAACATCTCTCAATTGTTCCTTGACAATAACCAACTTTTTGGCGACATTCCTCGAGAATTAGGTTATTTGGTCAACTTAGAGATCTTGTTCCTTGACAATAACCAACTTTTTGACCAAACTTTGTTTCTATTTAGAGAGAAACATGGCCCACAACGATGAGGCCGGGGGTTCGGGCGGCAAGGCATTCTGGGAGCTGTCCCAGGAGATGGAGGAACAACCTCACTTGTATGAGGCCGCCGCCTTCCCCACTGATCCTGAGACCACGGATGGTGCCGCCGAGGATGACCACACTGATGCCACCACTGATGGTGCCGCCGAGGATGCCACCACTGATGATGGCGGCGCACGCACAGATGGCAGCCAACCGAAGAGGCAACGGAAGGACCGGCGCCCGATCGTGCTCCGCACCCTCAAGGAGGAAGTTACTGAAGTGGACTCCAACGGGAATCCAACGGCGCCCGAACGAATAGTCAAGGGGTACTCGCTTCAGCTCGGGTGCATTGTCCGGAGCACCGCCTCAATCAACACCGAGAACCTGAGGCATCCTGACCGAGGGAATTTGCGCAACCTCCTCTTCACGAAGCTGCACGAACGATACAAGTTCCCCGCTGAATTTGAAAACACAAGCCTCAAAGGGAATAAAGTGAACAATGCTGCCCTCACGAAGATGAGCAAGGCCCTGTCTACTTGGAAAAGCAATGTGAAGAGAATGATCGAGAAAGGTGAGAGTTATCAGAAGATCAAGGAGAAAAATCCTTCGATCACCGAAGATGACTACAACGACTTCAAGATCAATTGCTCGAGCACCGCAAGCTCCCAATCAAGTGAGTGGGGGAAACAAATGCGGGAGCTGAACATAGGGGAACACACACTCGGTCCCGGCGGTTACAGAGTGGCGGAGCCTATATGGGACAAGGAGGACGCGGACCGTGCCGAGCAAGGCCTACCGCCCCGCTTCGAGAAATACAGCGGTAACAAGCAGACTAGGAACTATGTCAGGGCCCGGTACAAGGAGGACCCGATAACAAAGGAGCTTACCACGGATCCGAAGACCAGGGCGCTTGAGCTTGTTCTGGTAAGGAATACACCCCCTCGTAATTAGCTCCATATGGTTGCATTCTAATTAATGAAGCCAAATTTCTAAATGGTTCACATTCCTTCCGCAGGCGACTGAAAGCAGTAGCGCGGAGTCGACTAAGAGCAACCCTTGGGACACCACTCTAAATAGGGGGTTGAATGTAATGAAGAACAAGGATAAGCTCAGTAAGCCGACATCAGCTGGTCGTGTGGCCGGCAAAGGATTGTCGACAAAATGGGGGTCATACTATACCGCTGGTGTGCGGAAGGAGAAAAAGACCAGCTCGGAAAGCCAGGCGCGAGAGGTTCAAGAACTCAAGGCACAGGTGGCGCGGATTCCGGAGATTGTCCAAGAGCAAGTGGAACAACGACTCGGAGCGACGATCACCGCCCTTGTGCCTACCTTGATCTCGGGGTTGAGTGCATGGATTGCGGGCGGCCAACAGGGGCCGCCCCCGATTCCTAGCTTCACGGCCAGCAACTCGCATAATGCGATGGCGGGGCCATTGGTGCCTCCGGCGGAGGCGGCATTGGTGTCTCCGACGCCGGCACGGGAGCTTAATGCACCCGGGTGTACGCCGGCCGGCACCTCTTCAGCAAGCGGCCCCTCCGTCAACTGCATGCCCGCCGTTGGCGGTGCCTCGACATTAGCCGAGCTCGACGCCATCATCACGGTAACTAATTAAGCCTCTCTCGGCCGAGGACTTCATCTCCTTGCCTTTGACTGGGCATCCCTGACGCCCTACATGTTTTCGCAGGGCGCCGCCGACGTTCCGTGCACTCTCCTCCACTTCGTGAACAACGAGTTGGTCGATGTCGCCAAGGGCAAAATCGTTCAACCGGGCAACCCCTTGTTCCACGGTACCCAGATGCCACCCAACTTGTTTAGGGTTCAACTGGTTCGGGTGCTGCCAGGCTGCGACGACTTGTTACCTCCGATTCGACCCGTCGGGGCCGACGATGAAGACGTGATGACCCTCAGCGCCTGCCTGAGCTGGCCCCTGCTTTGGCCGAAGAGCCAGATTCGTTTGGGGGCAGGGGACACCACCCCAAAGACAACACCGCCAGTCGTGCCGACGCCAAGTCGGCCCCATGGCAAGACCGTCGTAACGGTGCCGGACATCCCTATGCCACTGGATCCAAACATGCATATGGCACAGGATCAGAACGACGACGACGACGACGATGATACATTTGGCAATGTCGATCAGTTCTTTGCCGAGCATGGGTACGATGGCGACTTCATGGGGCCTCCTTCTCAAGAACCAAACCCAACAAAAGACGTGTGCGATCTAGCTCGTACGCGGAGAAGCCAAGTTGCAACAGGCGCCGTCTGGCGTTCAGCTCTCAGGAGACGCCTCCAGCTGCCGACTTCACCGAGCCTCAGATAGGCGAGGTGCGAAATATTATCAGCCCCAACACACTCAAGAAGGCGGTCTGTGAGCAGAACTCGGTCCCATTATAGGAGAAGAAGAAGGCACGCAAAAGAAAGACTAAGAAGGGTGCGAGCCAGCCGACACCGAGTACGATCCGTGCTCAGGACGGGCCACCTTCACCGCAGGATATCTCGAGGAGGGTGCATGTGGCGGGTAGGGCGA
This sequence comes from Triticum aestivum, assembly GCF_018294505.1. NCBI lineage: Eukaryota > Viridiplantae > Streptophyta > Magnoliopsida > Poales > Poaceae > Triticum > Triticum aestivum. The sequence goes on along the minus strand of NC_057810.1, from coordinate 134,139,611 downwards.
TGCTACCGACAAATATGCTCAATGCTGCAATCGGTGCTATGCGGAGTCTGCATGACAGTGTTCTTGCTTTGGAGAAGCGGCGTCTCAGAGAGAAGGATGTGGCATACCCAGTTTTCGCGGCCAAGGTGCCAGAGGGCAAGGGCTTTGTGTATAACTCCATTGGGCGTACGATCTTCCTGCGTTTTGATGACATCCACGCTATGTTGAACCTTCATCCGCTGCACTACACCTTCGTTCGGCTATTTTCGCTGAGTATGGAGATGCGGATCATTCGTGACAAGACCCTGGACATCGTGATAGTCGACCCCTTCTACATGCGTGCCAAGATCTTGGGCAGCGTTGGGGACCGGCAAGTCACGAGTTCTTACCTCGAAGGCGTCATTCTGGCAAACCAAGATAAGGATAACTTCCTCGTGCCTTACTTTCCCGAGTAAGTCCTCCCCTCAATCGGCCCGTAACATATGAATTCTTACATTTCAATCGTTTTTCTTTTAACATTCCGTGTTTTCTGCAGTGACACACGTTGCACGCTCATCCTCCTAAGCCCCAAATATTCTATGGCCACGTATTTCGACCCGGACCGTCAATCGAACGTAGACTACACAAATGTCAAGAAGGTTCTTGATGATGTTCTCCCCAGCTACGCCCAATCTGGAGGCACCTTCACCAGGCCTATTCGTAAGTACGGCAAGCACGTGTTCTCCCACAATACGATGTTCTGCTGCGTCAAGCAGCCGCCTGGCGGTCAGAAGGGTGCCTACTACGCCATCCATCACATGCGGGCGATCGTACGGGACCATCATCAACTTCTTCTACCGAGTAAACTCAAAGATTGGGCCGCGAGCGTGTCGGCAATCCAGGACGCGGACCTTCGACAAGAATTCTTTCGCATCCAGTCGGAGTTTGCGGAAATCATCCATCAAGATGTCCTTCGTACCTCGGGGCAGTTCTACCTCAGAAATCAACCGTCCAATAGTGACATCGACACAATGCTACAAATGCAGGATGACAACGCCCGTTCTTTCATGACTCCCACGATAGACGGCGGCTTCATCCACGCTCCGGTCCCTTGAGTCGAGTTGTCTAGTTCTGAAACATCGATTGGCTCATGTTGTAATTAAACTTTAATGAACTTGTAGTATGTCTCTTTGGTTTCGATCGTTCAACTTAGATGTAATCGATGCTATTAATGTCTTGCTTTTCTCTTCCGATCGTTCTGTTGCATACTTATATATTGCTTATGTATTGTCTGTGAATTGGTACTAACGTTTCGTTTGGCTAGTGCATAGCGATGCCGACATATGTCGTGTACAAGGGTAAGGTTCCCAGAGTCTACGTTGACTGGGAGGAGTGTCGGAGACAGGTTCACCGATTCAGCGGTAACAGTTACAAAGGGTACACCACTAGGGCCGAGGCCGAATCTAGATACGCCCGCTATCTAGCGGGAGAGGGGAGGGAGCGTTGGAGGAACCGGATGAAGACGAGTTTCATCGTGATGATGCTCATCATGATGACCGCAGCTCTCTTCTATGTGATGGTAGTTTAGATGATCGATATCGACTTGTAATGTGAAGACAGACTCGCTACTCGCGGTCTCGAGACTTGTAATATAATGTTCTATCTTTGTTCGGTCTTTTCAATTCGGAGACTAATATGATGAATTGTATTCGGAGACTAATATGATGAATTGTATTCAAAGACTATACATTTGATGAATCTGTTGTTGATGTGTGCTGTCTATATTTTGTCAAACTATACATTTTGTAACCTGTGCAGAAAATAGAAAATAAAAAAATAAAAAAAACCTAATATTCATACTAATGGCGCATCACATGACAGTGCGCCATTAGTATGACAGTGCATACTAATGGCGCATCACTGGGCAGTGCGCCATTAGTATGCCGCGGTTACCAATGGCGCATCCAGAGGTGGTGCGCCATTAGTATGCCAAAGCACCTGGGTATACATGGCCCCTGGGAGGCATACTAATGGCGCACCCTGGCATATACTAATGGCGCACCCGAGGTGCGCCATTAGTATACCAGATACTAATGGCGCACCAGGTGGTGCACCATTAGTAAAAATTACTAATGGCGTGCTATCAATGGCGCACCACAGATGCGCCTTTAATAGCCATAATAGGTGCGCCATTAGTAGGGGTTTTTCTAGTAGTGCAGGTGTCGTAGGACTCGGGAGGGTGTGTGTGCGTGAGAGAGGGGGGGCACGTATCAATGCAATGCATGTGTCCATAAATCATTATCCGACAAACGTTCGCCAGAAGCCTTTTCCTGACGAACGCCGTAAAAACCGTTAGATCGGCATCCGATAGTGTCAGTTTTGTCATGTCATTTAACAGAACAGCCACTCCTCCTACACACAAATCTTCCACGTGAGTGTTAGCAATTTTCGTATGCTCCTTCCATTCCAAAATGCAGTGCATATAGCTTTATTGAAAATTCGAACCTCGCAAACTTTTATCGAGTTTTTGTGTACCAAATTGCACATGTAGAATACCCTGTATATACCATTTCATTCATCTTCGAGAGGTAACTATAAAGATGGGGGAGGAGTCTACAAAGAAAGACCATCGTATCACCTGCAACAATTTCAACCATCCTTTGGTGTGGATGAATATCATAGGAACTCTATATGATATGATTTTTATAGGATTTTTTCCTTTAGAGCCAATTGGTTCATAGGAATAGATTCATATACTCCACATTTCAAAGGAAATAAATATGATATCATTTCTATAGCTTTAGAGCCACTTGGTTCATATGAATGGATTCCTATACTCCCATAATTTCAATGGAAAATAAACATTAGCGTATATTCAATAGAAAAGTTCCTATGATATGAACCAAATTACATCTCTATTCTAATCCCTCCTCATAGGAATTGAGATACGTGTCATCTCTAGATTCAATAGAAAAGTTCCTATGATGTCAACCAAATGACATCTCTTTTCCAATCCCTACTCATAGGAATTGAGATACTCCATCTCTTTCCCTACAACTTCCATGTATACATCTTACATTCCTAAATAGCTAGTACAACCCACTAGTAGCTTTTTTCCAAGACATGCAACTATGGCACAAGAACTATATAGTGTGCGAATAACTTGAAAGATGGTCGCTGCATGAAGCTAATCCGACAGTGCAGAGATGGCAAATCCGAGCACTACTGGCCGTTGGATATCATCAACATTATATTCCACCAGATCTGCCACATGTACAATTTAGAAGACTCCATGGTTGAACTTAAGCATAATGCACAAACCTCAAAACACATGCACTTCTTCTTTGTTCTAGAATCTTCCGTATCATAATTGATTTTTTCTAAATGAAATGCCATTATTTGTTTTTTACTTTATGCTTTACAATGCACAACTCCATGAATCTTAACATTTTTATAGAACTAATTGATTTTGAATGAGATGAACTATAAGAACTAAACGAACATCTACATCATGCATATATGACCCAAAGCTTTACATGCTATAGTGTGTATTTATTCATAATTTGGTTTTAAAATCTCATGCGTTCAATGCATGTGTACCTTACTAGTTTTGAGTAGAGTAGCAAATTTGACGCGGTCCCGGGTATATCAAAATGCAGGGCCCATGCATCATTGCCTTTTGGTCGAACCTACGTCCACAATTTTTTGTACGTACTATATCTCCACTAGTCCCCGAAACCAAAATGCTGCTTCGTTCCCCTAAAACCAAGCGGACCACACATATTTAAGGCGTCGACTTGAACTCAATCCCTCTCCCGTTTACTATGATGTGGCCCCGCACGCCCTAGTAGTACTCCTACAAACCCTACCGCCGCACGCATCATTGGTTTTCTTCAAGAGAACGAGGGAGAAGCCGATTTGTAGTGGAGGCGCTTTCAAAAAAATTATCTGTAGTGGAGACCCCTACCCTAGGGTGCCCTAGGTAGCTGCCGCACGCATCATTGGTTTTCTCTTTTCTTTATGCTCTTGCGCCCTAGAGTAAAATGATGGTTGCTTCGTCCGTGCAGCTTAATGCGGGAAAGCTGGGGCTTTGTGATTTGACCCCTCTTGCTCATTTTCTACTACTGCGGCGCTACGAACGGGGTGCCTCCAGTTCCAACCGCTGCTCCGAACTGTAATTTGGTGCATCGCACGTGGAACAAGACGGTGGATGAGCCACATGTCAGCCAAAGGGGTCCTGTTAAGTGTGTCGCCATTTCGTGTGTGGACTGACCCTGCTTGAGTCGCTACGCCAACACGACAGGTGCAACCTACCACTTGGTTTTGCTCCTTGGTGAATCCCGACTATATTGATCTAAAAAGATACGTACTGAACTACCCTCTCCGTGTCGTTTTTTAGACATCTCAGTTTATAGGGCGTGCACGTAGTTCTAGGTCATCCATTTGACTAACTAAATCTGAGTTACTATGTCAAAAAAAGTATATCATTGGATTATTAAGCGGATGTAGTTTTTAAACATATAATGTTCATCACATATATAGCCAGTTAAATTCTCAACCTAGAACGACGTGCATGCCATGTAAACCAATACGGAGGAAGTATAGTAATAAAAATGAGGTGATTTTACCGAGCGATCAGCGAGGGAGCATGGCCTGTCATGCGGTCCCACGTGTCATGATGTACCAAGGCGATGCGCGTGTCCCTTTTAAGGTAGAAGCAATACTACGTGGTTTGAGATGATGGCGAACCGAAGTTTGAAATAATGGTTGCTTCGTCTGTCTGGGAAGGTGCAGCATTGTGGTTTGACGTCTCATTGCTCATTACTACTACTACTGGGACGGTATGACTGGGGTGCGTCCCCCCTACTGTTCTGCATTGTTATTTGGTGCTTGACACATTCACCCGGTTGCCATATGTCCCACATGTCGGCGACAGGAAGTACATAACTCATGAAAGCGAGCGTCGACGGAGGAGTACAAGACACGGCTTGGGTTTTCGCTGCTTCGCGCGATTCATCGATACAAACCTGGACTAAAAAAGGCGAGGGCGGGTATTTTCCCGCGTGGCAGGCAGGGGAGTTTGGCATAGTCTGTTCGGGGCAAGGAGGCAGGAAGGGAAACAAGCAAATAAAGGTTGAGCGACTTAGTTTTGTGAAAATCTGATTTTACGGAGTACGTACCCACTAGGGTTTATAGGGCTCATCTAAAAAACATTCGTTTTCCCGTTTTATAAGTCTCAATTCTACTACTAGTAGTAGTACCATCACATGTTGGATTTCGAGGTGCGTTAGATCACCCGATGCAAGCAGTGTCAAGAGAAAACTCACCAATGCATGTAGAAGTTCATGGAAATTTAGTGGTCATTCATGCATTCGTTCTAATTAATGCCTCGGTAAACATAACTTTTTGAGAAAAATGAGCATACTAATTACTTGTGCAAACTAGAAGTACGAAATTAATTCGACCACTCACCGTCTACCTTGGTTGGAGAGATTTTGAAATTGAGCCATAAACTGGAAAGGAGGGAGTAGTAACTTTTGTCTCGATTACTATTTGTGGCCTTGTATAGATGCAAAATGTATTTTTTTATAGTGGCCTTGTATAAGTAAATGGAGGGAGTATTAAAGGACATATATATTCCAAAGAATATGATAATCTCTCCAACCAAGGTAGTAGGGACGAGGAGTAAACGGAGGAAGTACTAGTAAAATTTTCTCCTCGTCCTGCGAGCCAGCCACATGTGGGCGAGGGAGCGGGCGTAAGGCATAGTAAGCAAGCTTCACCTCATCCTGCGAGCCACCGCGCCCGTGGGCGGGGGAGACGGCATACTAAGCAAGCTTCTCCTCGTTCTGCGAGTTGATGGGACACATCAAAAGTACTCCAGTGTATAGAGCCTTGCCTCTAAGGTAGGCCCCACATGGTTTGCCTCTTTTTAACATGACGCGTCAAGTCGCAATTTGTTTGTTCACCTGTGGTAGACGATCCTCCCTCCATCTAGTGGACAACTAGTACATGTGTCAAGTTACCACATGGGCTGCCTTTTCGTACAGAAATGAGCTCCACCATGTACCCGCGCGGGTGTGGTTGGGAAAGAGGCGGGAGTACGTGCGCCGTGCATGCACCTCTTCTCTTCGTGCATGTCCCCCACCTACGTGAGATGCGGTATGAGGCGGCGGCATGGACGGCAACAACGACGCACATGCGCCGCTCCTCGTCGAGCTGGCCTGGAGTGGCGAGTTCCTGAACCACGCGCCGGCTTGGGGCGGCAACTGGCTCTGTCGAGCGAGGGGAGGGAGGTGGATCAGCGAGCTGCATAGCTCGTATCCGGCGGGCTTAGCGGGCCACCCAGCCGGCTTGGATGCGGAATAACTACTCTTCGTAAGCCCTTGTAAGAGTGGACAAGATGGTGAAGGAGGAGATAGGGGAGCGGCGGAGGTGTGCGATTCTTGGCCGGCGTTTGGCCTCGTTTAAATAGGAGATTAAATAGACGGTAGATGGGAGGAGCTCGGCCTGCGTTGCGTTTAATGCTGGCCCGGTCAAGAACGGACGTGTGTCCAGAGTGGGTTTCTTGGCTTCCACACAGGCAGGTTTCATGGAGGCGTTTGAATGCGGCAAGGAGGAGTGTTCAGCCGGGCGTGCAGTAGGACAGCGCGCCGTTCTTCCACTGACGTGTGGGCTCTTTGGGTACATGGCCTGCATGTCAGTGACCCAACACAGGCCTTGCACAGCAGAGGAACCTTTGGTGGGCCAGGGCGGTCATAAGCGGGCATTTCATAAACCGATGATTATTCATTGAGTGTGACGTCATCCTTTTCATGTAGATAAGCCTACTATGTTGATAGCCCGTTTGATACGTTGTGATTCATAAAGACCGCTACAAACATCAATACTCTGCTTATCACAGATAAGATTGATTAATACCCGTAACAATCCATGTCCTTAACAAAGGGTGCATGCATGTATAGGTTGAGTGTGTGTCTTGCGCCGTGTGCTGTGTGCATGCAGGCGTGCGAGTGTTGCGTGCGTGCAACGGTACGTTTTAGTGTTGCATGCATGTGTGCGTATGTGTGTGTGTTCGTGAGTGCATGTGTATGCGGCAGTGTTGCATGCCTGCATGCATGCATGTGTTCGTTATGTGTACGTGCCAGTGTTGCACGCCTGCATGCATGCGCGTCTTCCGTGCGTGCATGTGTACGTGCGGGGTGAGGCTACACGTCAGTCGACTGACTTTTTCATCTCTCATCATTAGATTTTCCAGCCGTTGGATACGAAATCAAGGGCCTGCAGTTTATCATCAAACTCCACCCCCCTGAGCCGCCAACCACCACCGGCCAAACCGCCGGCCCCCGCTGCCCGTGGCCGGCCCGCGCCGCCACGCCATCCTGCCCTCCCCCAAACCACTCCTCACCGCCGGTCCACCGCTGCACCGGCCATCTCTCTAGCCCCCCCATGCCGAGCTTTTTCTCCGGCAATCCCCACCCCACCGCCCAATCAACGCGCCACCACCGTCGGCGACTGCCAACCAGAGGTCTCACGACTTCGAGTACCCACCCACCACCAATTTATTACCATTTCTGTCCTTCATATACGCGCCGACGGGCCCGATGTGACGTTGGGCCACATATGGGCCGTTAATGGGCCCGATGTGACGTTGGCCACATATGGCCCATGGATTTCATCCGACGTTAACAAGCCGAAAATCACAACAGGCTGAAAGTGGCCCAAATCTATAGTGGGCCGCTAACAGGCTGAATGTCACACATGGCCGAATATGACCCAAATCATTCACGGTTGTTTATGGGCCGAAAGTTTCAATGGCCTGTAAGTGGGCCCAAATGAAGCAGGACCATTAACAGGCCGGAAATACACCGTGCCGTAATTCAGCCCATATACTTAGCGGACTGTTAACGGGCCAGAAGTGATCATGTGCCGCGATGATGACAAGTTTAGGACAGGCCGTTGACGGGCCGATTTTACACTAGCCGTACAGGCCTTAATTGAGAATGTTGGGCCTTTATCTGGGCCGACCCATTATGGTCCGGAAAATCTTGCGTGCCTTTAGCTGGGCCGGCCCATTATGGCCCGCAAAATCTCGTGGGCCTTTAGCTGGGCCGGCCCATTATGATACGAAAAATCTCGTGGGCCTTTTGCTGGGCTGGCCCATTATGGACCGCAAAATCTTGTGGGCCTTTAGTTGGGTCGGTCCATTTAAACTTTATGGGCCACTTTTGGGCCGGTCCACGTGTCAGCATATCATAGGCGCATATCTCCCATTGGATGAGTGACACCTGTGCCAATCAAAATTTTACACGTGGAAAATCCCCATTGGTCCGGGCTGTTAACGGGTTATCGGATCCAAAACTGGACCCGATAGCTTAACGGCGTTCCTTACAGTGGATGCCACGTGTCGGTCACCCTTGACGAAAGCACTTATGTGATGCGCAATTTATCGTCATGGAAGTGGACACTTCCGTGATGATAATTTTGGTAATGTCATCGAACACTTCTACGACAGCACAGGTATGACTAACTTGATTCTGTCATAAATTTGTCATGGATGTACATGCATGACAAAAACGTGACCTACTGTGACAAACACGTATCATCACGGAAGTGTATTTTTTTGTAGTGACAGTTTCAACCACTTTATAGTGAAAGAGGTTGAAGACTCTATAGGAGTGTGAATCCTTTCCGTAGCCAAGCATAAAACCTTCATGTGCTTTCGGTGCAAATTTTGAAGTGTGATGCGGATCCTTGATCCAGCACCTAGCACCAAATACTCTGAAATAGCTGACGTTTGGCTTCTTACCGGTCAGGATCTCATAGGATGTCTTCTTTAGAAGCTTGTGAAGATAAACACGGTTGATGACGTGGCATGCAGTATCAATGGCTTCAGGCCAGAATTTCCTTGGTGTCTTGTACTCATCAAGCATCGTCCGTGCCATCTTAATGAAGGTTCCGTTCTTGCGCTCCATGATGTCATTCTGCTGAGGTGTGTACGGAGCTAAGGACTCATGTGTGATGCCCAATGTATCAAGATAAGTGTTGAGGCTGGTGTTCTTGAATTCTATGCTGTTGTCACTCCTGATGTGCTTGATCTTGATGCCATAGTTGGTCATGGCACGATTGGCAAATCGTCTGAAGACATCCTGCACTTCATTCTTGTAGGGAATTATGTGCACCCATGTATATCTTGAGTAATCATCAACAATGATGAAGACATAGAGACAAGTTGTGGTAGTGAGGGTAGAGTAGTGAGCAGGGACAAATAAGTCCATGTGAAGCAGCTCGAAGGGACGTGTCATCGTCATGATTGTCTTCGTGGGATGCTTGGCCCTAGTCATATTTCCAGCTTCGCAGGCACCACATAGATGATCCTTCTTGAACTTGACACCGTCGATGCCTACGAAATGCTTTTTCTTCGCGAGAGTGTATAGGTTCCTCATGCCAGCATGCCCTAGCCTCCGCTGCCAGAGCCAACACTCTGAAGCTTTTGCTAGAAGACATATGGCCAACTGTGGTCATACTGAGAAATCTACCATGTACAGATCATCCTTTCTGTACCCTTCAAAGACTAGAGATTTGTCAGATTCCATAAGCACAAGGCAATGATATTTTCTAAATATCACAATCATGTTCAGATCACAAAGCATTGAGACAGACATTAAGTTGAAACCAAGGGATTCAACAAGCATCACTTTATCCATGTGTTGATCCTTTGAGATTGCAACTCTACCTAGGCCCAATACCTTGCATTTACTAGTGTCAGCAAATGTGATGTGACTTCTGTTAGATGGACGTAGGGTTGAATCCATAAGAAGACTTCGACCACCAGTCATGTGGTTAGTGCATCCACTGTCCATAATCCACTCAGAAGCCTTTGGTGTCGTGCCCTACTGTGCAGTTAGGGGGTAGGCTTCACCGAGGGAAATGTGAAGCATAAACATTTGACGAATAAACATATTATGAAAGTTCAGATCCTAGTTAGGGTAGATAGGATTTTCTCAAGAAATCCTGGGCTGAAATACATAGTAAGACCATTCTGGCATTTTATCTTGCGTCCCACAAGATGTTTTAGGTCCCCAGCATAAGCATAAGAAGCCTTTGATTTCCGGCTGGAGACCTTTCCCTGCAAAAGAGAGTTAAATTTTCTTAACCACCCACATCTTTAGGGGTGGCTTAGAAGCAATGAGTCAAGTGCAACATCTGAGAACTTCAGCTTTGGAGCCCTAGCAAATAGCCTTGCAGGAGGTGAATAATACTCATAAGAACAAGCAGAAAAGTTCTTGGTCTTATGAACATAACGTTTTGATGAAACCACTCATATTCATATGTCTGAGTATGGTTTCCCAGCAAAACATTGGCATTAGGGTGATTCTGGTGAGTCCTCTATCTATATGAAGCCTTTGGACCATATGAAGCCTTTGGTCTGGGGTTTGTCTTCTTCCCAGGTGGTTTCATGATGATATTCACAGGAAGCTTCTCAAGACAACTTTTGGGCACCCAGATCTTCTTCAAAGATGGTCCATTCCTGCAGTTAGTACCAATATACCTGTCAAACACTTCACCATTCTGATTCTTAAACAGTTTATAGTTTGCATCAAAGGATTCATCAATGATAATCGGGTTAGCACAAGTGAAGCCACATAAGGTAGATTGATACACTGAAGGTCCCTTTACAGCAACCCATGTGGTTTTGGGGTACTACTCAGGCTTCCAGTATGAACCATCAACATTCATTTTCCTCTAGAACCCGACACCCTCTTTCCTAGGGTTTCGATTCAGAATCTGTTTCTCGAGGACATCACATAGTGTCAGATGCCCTTTGAGACTTTTGTACATTCCTGTTTCAAGCAATATCTTCAACCCGGCATTCTCATCAGCAATAGTAGTGGTATCCTTAGTAGAGGGGTTAGTTACCACATCAGCAGTTGAAGATATTGCAACAGTAGCAGCAGTAGAACATTCAGCAACAAAGACACCATTATCACACTCAAGACATTGTAGACATGGTGGCTCAAAACCTTCATGAGCAGAACTGGTCTGTTGAGCGCAGAGTGACTCGTTCTCCTTTTGAAGATCTTCATGAGTCACTCTCAAGTTCTCAAGTTCTTGCTTCCTTTGAAGATAATCATAGGAAAGCTTTTCATGAGTAGTTGAGAGCGTTTCATTACGACTTTCAAGTTCCTCGTACTTAACGTGAAGATTTTTAATGTATTCAAATAAGGAATGGGTTCGAGCCATTTCCTCGTCCAACAGGTCATCGCTTTTGTCTAGCAACTTTTGAATATGTTCCATAGCAGTTTGTTGTTCAGTTGCAATTTTAGCAAGTGTTTTGTAGCTAGGTTTAGATTCACACTCAGATTCATCTTCACTGGATGTTTGAAAGTAAGCATCGCATGGGTTTACCTTGGCACCACGTGCCATGAAGCATTATGTAGGAGCAGAGTCATCCTCATCATCAGCATCAGCGTTGGGGATGAGGCCATTGTCTTCGGTGTTGAAGATGGACTTTGCGACATTAGCTGAAGCCAGAGCGAGGCTTGCCACGCCTAAATCGGACTCCTCCTCCGCCTCCTCAGAAGTAGACTCCTCCTCTGAATCCATCTCCTTGCCAACAAACGCACGAGCCTTGCTTGATGAGCTCTTCTTGTGAGATGAAAACTTTGAAGACGACTTTGAGGATTTCTTCTTCTTCTTGTCATCAAAATCATATTCCTTGCTCTTCTTCTTCTTCTTGTCATCAGAAACATATTCCTTGCTCTTCTTCTTCTTCTTGGTCTCATTGTCCCATTGAGGGCACTCAGAGATGTAGTGACCAGGTTTCTTGCACTTGTGGCATGTTCTCTTCTTGTGGTCACGAGTAGAAGCTTCATCATTACTTGAGCTGGATGTTGCAGAATTTCTGAAACCTTTCTTCTTGGAGAACTTCTGGAACTTCTTCACGAGCATAGCTAGATCCTTTCCAATGTCTTAAGGATCCCCAGAACTGCAGTCAGATTCTTCTTTAGATGTGGAAACAACCTTTGCCTTCAAACACTACAAAAAAATACACATCCGTGACATTTTGGGCCGAACGAAAACTTTTTCTGTCATACATATGACACTTCTATGACGATAATTGTGACAAAACCCGGTATCATCATAGATGTGGTGGGCTCCTACTTATATGACAAAAAATCATGACAGAAAATGGGCTTTTCATCCTGGGCGGGCCGGAGACGCAGCTGCATGACATTCTTTGGGCCATCCATGACGGAAAAAACCGTGGTAGAAGCGAGGGCGAGGAAAATTTCAGGGAGTTCCCGGTTACGGTGGGCGGTCGGGGGACGAGCGATGCACGTTTCTCTCGTACACGTACGCGCGTGTGTGCGAGGTGTTGGCTCTACCTGAACCCGAGCGAGGTGTTGGGCTCTAACTGAACCCGAGCGATTGCACTGCAGGCTACGCATTACTGAACCCGAGCGATCGATCGATGGCTGTTAACTGAACCCGATCGAGCGATTCCTTCGCTACTGCTACTAACTGAAGCCGATCTATTGGATGAACAATGAGCATTGCGGGGGGGGCGGGGGGGGGGGGGGGGGGGGTTGGATGAACAGTGAGCGGTGGCGTTGCCTCTGGATGAACAGGACCCCGTGGTGTGGAGGGCTGGATGAACAGTAGACGGTGGAGGGCTGCGCATGGAGGGGTGGAAGAACAGTAGCCGGTGGAGTAGCGTGCGGTGGAGGCTGGAGGAGGTCGACGGTAGCCCGTGGAGGCTGGAGGAGGTCGACGGTGGAGATGAACAGTATCCCGTGGAGCCCGTTTTGCGGTACGCCACACCCCTCCCGATGAACAGGACCCCCATTTCGACCGTAGGAGGTCCATTTCGTCCGTTTTGCGGTACGCCACACCCCTCCCGACCAACAGGACCCCCGTTTCGACTGCAGGAGGTCCGTTTCCTCCGTTTTGCGGTACGCCACACCCCTCCCATCAACAGGACCCCCGTTTCGACCGTAGCGCTCCAACACAAGTCCGTTTCGTCCGTTTTGTGGTATGCCACACCCCTCCCGATCAATAGGACCCCTGTTTCGACCATAGGAGGTCCGTTTCGTCCGTTTTTCGGTACGCCACACCCCTCCCGATCAACAGGACCCTCGTTTCGACCGTAGGAGGTCCGTTTCCTCCATTTTGCGGTACGCCAGACCCCTCCCGAACAACAGGACCCCGTTTCGAACGTGGCCGGTCGAACACAAGGCTGTTTCCTCTGTTCTGCGGTACGCCAGGCCTCGTTTCCATTGCCTGTTCCGTCCAAGCCCTCCCGATGAACACGATGACGTATTCCATTCCGACCCAGCCAGTTGGCTCCCCATGAACACGACGATGACACTGTTTCTCCGTTCCGACCGAGCCATGTACACGAGCCCTGGCCGTACGTATGCGCGAGTAGGCGTTCGAGACCCCGCCTGTCGGTGTCAAAACCGGCGGATCTCGGGTAGGGGGTCCCGAACTGTGCGTCTAGGCGGATGGTAACAGGAGACAAGGGACACGATGTTTTTACCCAGGTTCGGCCCCTCTCAATGGAGGTAAAATCCTACTCCTGCTTGATTGATATTGATGATATGGGTAGTACAAGAGTAGATCTACCACGAGATCAGAGAGGCTAAACCCTAGAAGCTAGCCTATGGTATGATTGTTGTTCGTCCTACGGACTAAAACCCTCCGGTTTATATAGGCACCGAAGAGGGTTAGGGTTACACAGAGTCGGTTACAATGGTAGGAGATCTACATATCCGTATCGCCAAGCTTGCCTTCCACGCCAAGGAAAGTCCCATCCGGACACGTAACGAAGTCTTCAATCTTGTATCTTCATAGTCCAGGAGTCCGGCCAAAGATGATAGTTCGGCTATCCGGACACCCCCTAATCTGAGACTCCCTCAGTAGCCCCTGAACCAGGCTTCAATGGCAACGAGTCCGGCGCGCATATTGTCTTCGGCATTGCAAGGTGGGTTCCTCCTCCGAATACTTCATAGAAGATTTTGAACACAAGGATAGTGTCCGGCTCTGCAAAATAAGTTCCACATACCACCGTAGAGAGAATAATGTTTACACAAATTCAATCTGCTGACGTATTCCGTGACGTGACATCACACCACGACCAAGCCTTTATTTGAATCATTTTTACTGTTCCACCTCAATGCGTTTAGCGAGGCGGTTTCCTTGGCACGTCTTGTCAAAGCAGAGATCGTGTCCCCTTATTCTGGTATTCTCATCAATACGGGCGTGGGTGACCCAACCATGCCCGTTGCATGTCTCCTCTATCGAAGGCGAGTCCCAAACGGTCACGGGGAAGGCTCTTGGTATTCAACCTCTTTATAAAGAGACCAAGGCTCCACTCCTTCTTTCAATCTCAATCAAATCAGCCCCTCGCCTCGAGTTCCAACACCCAAAGCTCCAGATTCAGGCGCTTCGGACCTTCGATGATGTCCGACTCCGACCTGCAAGGCCGGTGGATGCCTTCCTCCGTTACGGAAGAAGACATACTAAAGCTAAGAGACGACAGGTATCTAACCAGTGAAATTTCGCATAGGTTGCCTGCCGAAGGGCAGGTTATTCCCACTCCCAAGCCTAGTGAAAGCGTGGTGTTTGCGTCTCACTTCCTTCGGTGGCTAAGCTTCCCGACGGACCCCTTCGTGAGGGGGCTCATGTTTTATTATGGGTTGGAATTTCACGATTTGGATCCGGAGTCCATCTTCCACATCTCATCGTTCATTGTCGTGTGTGAAGCCTTCCTCCGTATTACTCCTCGCTTCGGATTGTGGCTCAAGACCTTCAAAGTGGAGTCGAAGATGATCAAGGGGCAACAGGCAGAGTGCAGAGGGGCTGTTATAAGCAAGAATGCTGATACTCCGTGGCCCGAGGGTCCAAGAGGAGCTCAGCTTATGGCAGCAAGAGTGGTTTTATATCATAGCTCCCAGGGGCACCAAATGGGTGGCGCCACCCGCCTTTCGCTCGGGTCCTCCACCGCGGCTGGCGTCATGGGTCAATAAAGGGCTTGACTGGGGGTCGTCGAAGGACGTGCCCTTATTGCAGGGCCGCATTCGAGACCTCCAAGAGAGAGATCACTTTGGTCATAGTAGCGCAGGTCATGCTGATTCGTCACATCCTGCCCTGCAGACGTCGCCCCCCCCCCCCCCGCCTGTGGGAATTTAACTCGGAGGGACCACGAGCTCTCCAACATTTTATGGGCACGATGCCCGTGGAGATGTACACGATTTTCTTTGGATCACAAGAGATGTGTCCGGACTTGACCGAGGACGCAGGTCTGAGCTGCAATCGCCCGGATACTCAAGTAAGTAGCCCTGTACCCGGACACGCTATCCTTTATTTATCACAAGCTTGCCTTTTAAAAGGGTTGTCCCTTGAATAGGAGTGGATAGCGAAAGCAAAGTTAATCAGGTGTCCGACCCCCCTCCCTGAGACCACACCGGATCCCGTGTTAACCAGGATGCTGGAGGTTGCGCCTTCGGAAGAAGGTGAAGGGGGGAACAAGGAAGCTACCGCCTCCGCGAAGGAGGCCGCCAGGAAAGGAGGGATCGAGAATCCCTCCATCCAAGGGAAGAAGAGGACCGCCTCTAAAGTCCTGGATACCGTGGTCTCAAAGAGGGGGAAGAAATCTTCATCAGAGGGTCCGCCGCCGAGAGATGCCTCGGCCGCATTATGCTCCCAAGGGGATCAGCCCTCCACCGAGCCGTAAGTAAAAAGGGGAGTTTTTATTAAAATAAAGGATATCCCTGCCCTATTTCTGATGAAGATAACCGAAGTTTTACCTTGTAGTTCGGATCTCAGCCCTTCTCAGCAGAGCTCATCTTCGGGGGATCTTCGTCCGGAGATGATAGAGAGCGAAACGCCTCCCCCTGCCGTACTGTCGTGCGAGGCGGGTGACCCTGAGGTGTCGTCGCGGAGGGTTTCTCCTAGTCCGGCGGGGCCGAAAGGCAGTCATATTTCCCCTCAAAGCCCTCCGTGTCCGTCCTTCGAAAAAGGCCATCGGACGAGTCCGACACCAACTGGTGTATGGTCGTAGGAGCTGAAGGATCTGCTCGTGCGAGCATCTATCTCAAAAGATCACCGTGCGTTAATGGGTACGGTGATTGAAAGGATTTCATCCGCTGAGAGCAGATTGCACGAAGCCGTCAGTACTGACGGGTTTTGAGGTATGCGAAATGATGTACCTTTTGACAGTTCCACATATAAAATGCGCCCTGTGTAGATAGTAGCCCCTGAGACTCGGTGTGTTGTCAAAAATGATAGCGCCCCGAGGAGCATAATCCCAGGTATAATATGTCGCCCTCCCTATGTAGGTGGCGAAGTGTCCGGTGGCTAGCTGGACTGATGGATTTGCCGAGCTAAAGCGGCAACTTGACGTGGAGGATGCCGACATCGCGCTTGTTAATAAACGTCTTGACGAGTCACAAGGTATGTGATTTCTCCGCGGACACCTGGTAAGGGAGCTTGATGCCCGTGCCTTACAACAAGTATGCTTTACGCAGATGGTGCCGCTGCCATGGAGAACCTGCGGGCGGAGCTCGCCCGAGCCAAGGAGCATGCCAGAAAGAGTGACGTGGCTGCCTTGAAGGCGGCCGAAGAGCTAAAAGCCGAATAGGCTGCTCACTGCCGAAGCAAGAAGGAAATGGCTGAGATGGCCGTGGAGTTGAAGAATGCTGCCGACCGCTGCAAGCTTCTTGAAAAAGAAGATCGGGCGGTACAGGAGGACCTGAAGAAGGCCACTACCGAGGCCAAGGATGCTCGCTCTGCGATGAGAGCTATGAAGGAGGAGCTGCGTCAGGCCGGAGATATCGCGGCTGGAAAGCCCTTCCTACTGCGGAGGAAGTTCACGGATCCTAAATATGCTCAGTTGGACCGGCTGTGGAGTTCAGAGGATGCTTATCTGGACTTGGCGGCAAGTGCCGCGGACGCGGCCGAACACTTCCGAGATCAAAAGGATCACGAAATGGAAAAGGTTTTTTGTCGCAGTTCCATAATCCAGAGTGCCCTCTTCCATTAACCGATCACTTGGCCGAATGGGCGGAGCTGAATAGGTTATCCGGACTTGCGATGAAGGATGTCGTGAGTCTTTTGTGGCCGAAAAGGCCCGAGCCAAAGAGTTATTTTGGCTTAGTGCAGTAGTTCCTTGGTGCGGTGCCGCATATCACTGCAATGAGGAGGTCGGCATGCATAGAGGGTGCGCGGAGGGCTCTTGCCCGTGTCAAGACATACTGGGCAGAGATGAAGGCCACCGATGTTGCATCCCCAAATTCGGACGGAAGCCGAGTACCTGTCGAGCAATATTTTCAGGAAGTTCTGCAAGGCGCTCGTTTAATAGAGACGCAATGCTCGAAGGATATTATGTTTGAATAACATGTATTATTGTGAAACAATGTTACGATGAAATATAAAAGCTTTTTAGACTTGTGCCTTCAAGAATTAAAATACCTCCTGTGCAGCCGTTAATGTATATGTGTATATAACCTGAAAGATGGCAGTCTTCGGCTTCAGCCCCCACGCATATAATGCGGGGGTGTTTGCAAAAGGCGCATTTTCACACTTGATCGAACGTCTTGGTCCTATAAAGGAGGTGGTAGCGTAGCAAACTAGGCAACCGGACTATAATGCTTTATCACTTTCACTTAGCCATAGGAGTTTGACAGTGGGGCTACTATATAGCCCCTAGGGGCACCACGCTCACCCGAATTCGGGGCGCGTATGTGCCTGACCGAGAAACGGCCCTTCGTCAAGGCGGAGGAATCCTATAGTTTCCGGCGGGTCATCGAGTAGTTGACCAGTCTCACGCTATATCATGACAGTCAGTTTTCGGCTTTCTCTACTGAGGTGCTCGCCTAGACGAACTGGGGCACAATCGCAGTAGTTCTCCTGGTGCCGCGTTAGCGGATAGAGTGGAACGTAAGGCAGCAAAACACAGGAGCCGCGCAAACCCAACATTTGACCAAAGACATGATCCGGAGCTGATGCATATAAGGCCTAACTCGAGACGCCGAACACTCCCTAAGGTATTCGGTCTTTATAAAAACGGGCCGAACAACGCCCTGGGTAATAAGCCCCTGGTGTCCAGGTAGGCTCAAAATTCTGACGTGGCCCATGCCAAAACGCCAACCTCCTCCTCGGTTATAGCAGGAAACCGGGGGATGTGTATCAACAAGAGACAGTAAAAAAGGTTTACGCAGGGTCTTAATCTGAAAGAATCCTTCCAACGGGTCCCTACTGCACGTCTGCGCTTGTGTCTCCGTTGTGCCGTATCCTGGACGGGTGTCGCACGGTGTTCATCTGTAAAAGAGAGGAACTTAGTTGAAAAAGATCATGCGAAAATGTACGTTATATTAAATAAACAAAGTATGTTTCAAAAAATGAATAAAATTGAGCTTTATTGTCTCTTGTTGTATATGCACGGAGCCCCTCGTGCGGGGGTGTGCGGCTAGTAAGCCCCTGTATGTTTACGCCGGACTCGTCTAACCATGTCCGGGGACTGAACGACCTGTTTAGGTGCTTGGATTAGTGAAGCCGGTTTAGTGTGTGGTTGTCGAGGTAGTCACACAATCTTCCGTGCTCGAGGAACACTCGATATTTCCCTTTAAGGAGATGATGCCTCGTGGACCGGGCATTTTAAGTGTGAGGGATGCATAATGCGGTATTGCGTTAAAGCGGGCGAAAGCTTCGTGCCCCAGTAGTGCTTGATAGCTACTTGTAAATGGGGCAAGGTGGAAGGTTAACTTTTCGCGGCGGAAGTTGTCGGGTGAGCCGAACAAAACTTCTAGCAATAGAGAGCCCGTACAATGGGTATATGGGCCTGGCATTACCCCTTGAAAGGAAGTGTTGCTATGGCGAATTTTGGTTGGATCTATCCCCATTTTGCGGATTGTGTCCTGATATAGCAGGTTTAGATCACTTCCGCCGTCCATTAGGACTTGTGTAAATTGGAGTCCGTCAATTATCGGATCAAATATCAAGGCAGTCCATCCTGCATTCTGGATACTTCTAGAGTAATCCTGATGGTTGAAGGTGATTGGTTTTGACAACCAATGGCGGGACTCCTCTGGGATAGGCCGTATGGCGCGTATATCTATGGGCACCGTTCTGTTTTTCCCTTTTGTCATGTAAAGTGTGTTTAGTGATTTGACTTCTTGTGGGAAATTCTTTTGTTTTCCGGTGCTCTGCTTGTGGGGTTCGTCATCGTCCTCGTTTGGTGTGTCGAGCCCCTTGTGTTCGGCGTTGAGTTTGCCGGACTACTTGAAGACCCAACAATCTCTGTGGGTATGGTTTGCAGGCTTCCCGGGAGTACTGTGGATTTGGCATATCTTGTCCAAGATTTTGTTTAAGTTAGATAGATCATCCCTATTATTCTTAAGGGGCAGTTTTTTTATGATCCTACCATGAGCTTTTGAATCCGGCGTTGACTGCCGTGCTCTTCGGGCTGTTTCCCTTAGTCCGGCGCTGGTCCTTGATTCGTCGCGGTTTCCCATTTCCATCCCTGACTTCGGATGTACTTGGGTCGCTGGTACTGCATCTTGCCAGCCAGCTATCCTCTCCCGCGCAAAAGCGGGTCATGAGGCTTGTTAATGCGGCCATTGTTCTTGGCTTTTCTTGGTCGAGGTGTCTGGCGAGCCATTCGTCTCGGACGTTGTGTTTGAAAGCTGCTAAGGCTTCGGCGTCCGGATAGTTGACTATTTGGTTCTTTTTAGTAAGGAATCTATTCCAGAATTTTCAGGCTGACTCTCCGGGTTGTTGGGTTATGTGACTTAAATCGTCTACATCCGGAGGTCGGACATAGGTCCCTTGAAAATTTGCCCGAAAAGCATCCTCGAGTTCTTCCCAACTTCCAATGGTGTTTTCGGGGAGGCTTTTGAGCCAATGCCGGGCTAGCCCTTTGAGCTTGAGGGGTAAGTATTTTATGGCGTGGAGGTCATCTCCTCTAGCCATGTGTATGTGGAGGATGTAATCCTCAATCCAGACTCCAGGGTCTGTTGTTCCGTCGTATGCCTCTATGTTTACGGGCTTGAATCCCGCTGGAAATTCATAATCTAGAACCTCATCGGTGAAACATAGGGGATGTGCGGCACCCCTATATTTAGGTGTACCGTAGTATTCGGATACTTGACGTGTTGCGTTGCTTACTAGAGCTTGCTTTCTTGGCCCGTAGATAGATCTAATTGGGCCATCTTTTTGATGCAAATCCGTGTGCGGATCGCATGCCGGCTTGTGTGCGGCACCGTTTTCCGCTCTATGTTTGCCATGGGGTCGTCTATCCGACCAGGTGGTCTCTTTGTTTTTTGATTGCGGGGGCTCTACGGCCTCCTCATCAAATTCGGGTAGTAGTTTTCGCTTCAGGTAGCTCTTTGTTCGGCGACTGTCGCCGTATTTGTCTACGGTGTTGAGTACTTTGCTCCATCTGATTCTGAGCGCATCTTCCTCTATTTTGAGCTTCCGTTTCTACTTTCTCAGGCTACGTGCAGTGGCGACGAGCCTTTTGTGAAGGTTCTTCTGCTCCAGCAATTTGTCCGGCGTGAGATCGTCCGGACTGTTATCTTCGTCGGGGACGGATTGTTTATCCATATTGTCCTGTTCGGACGGCTGCTCGATAGCATGTTCGTCGTCCACCGGTTCGCCCTACTCTATGGATGGGTCTGTATAGCTGCTGCCTTTGTCGAGGCGGGATTTTGAGCGGCACTTACGTCGCCGTTTTGACTGCTTTTCGAGGGAATGATCCCTCGTGGCGTCCCGTTGTTCCTCAATGTCGCTTCCTTTAGGTATATCCACCATGTATACATCATGAGATGAGGTGGATGTCCAGTGCCTTATAGGTGCTGGTTCATGCTTATCTCCTACATCGTCGTCCATACCGTCGATGTCTTCGGAGTTGAAATTGAGTACGTCGTTTAAACTTTCGACAGTGGCTACGAAGTGGGTGGTGGGTGGGCTTTGAATTTCTTCGTCATCTTCATCCCAACCTTGCTGACCATAGTCCGGCCAGGGCTCTCCTGATAGAGAGAGAGACTTTAGCAAGTTCAGGATGTCGCCAAAGGGCGAGTGCTGAAAGATGTCCGCGGCGGTGAACTCCATGATCGGCGCCCAATCGGATTCGATTGGCAAGGGCGCGGAAGGCTCGGGGCCCGGAGAGGAGTCCGGTACCTTGGAGTCACGAGCTTCGCAAAGGACAGGGTTGGTGTTCGGCTCAATCTCCGTAGAGATAGAAGCCCCTGAGGCGGTGTCCAGCCATCCGTTCTCGATCGGCGCAGTCGGCTCCGAGCTAAGGGTCGGAGCGGACAATGGTGCGGCCTCCAGGGCACTGTTCGGTGGCAGAGCTAGATCATGCCCATCGTGACAGTGCGGCGCGCTTGGATGTGGCTCGAACCCGTCGAAGATCAAGTCTCCGCGCGCGTCAGCCGCGTAGTTCAAACTTCCAAATCTGACCTGACGGCCAGGGGCGTTGCTTTCAATCTGCTCCAGATGGCCAAGCGAATTGGCCCGCAGTGCAAAGCCACCGAATACGAAGATCTGTCCGAGGAGAAAAGTCTCACCCTGGACTGCATCGTTGTTGATGATCGGGGGAGCCATCGGGCGTAAAGATGACGACACAGAGGAACTCTCAATAAAAGCACCAATGTCGGTGTCAAAACCGGCGGATCTCGGGTAGGGGGTACCGAACTGTGCGTCTAGGCGGATGGTAACAGGAGACAAGGGACACGATGTTTTTACCCAGGTTCGGGCCCTCTCGATGGAGGTAAAACCCTACTCCTGCTTGATTGATATTGATGATATGGGTAGTACAAGAGTAGATCTACCACGAGATCAGAGAGGCTAAACCCTAGAAGCTAGCCTATGGTATGATTGTTGTTCGTCCTACGGACTAAAACCCTCCGATTTATATAGGCACCGAAGAGGGTTAGGGTTACACAGAGTCAGTTACAATGGTAGGAGATCTACATATCCGTCTCGCCAAGCTTGCCTTCCACGCCAAGGAAAGTCCCATCCGATCACGGGACGAAGTCTTCAATCTTGTATCTTCATAGTCCAGGAGTCCGGCCAAACATGATAGTTCGGCTATCCGGACACCCCCTAATCCGGGACTCCCTCACCGCCCGTATGTACACATACATGGTCGTATTTTCTTTCTTCCACACTGGCCGTTGTACGTACATGTACATGCTACGTGCGCGCCTCTACTATGACACATACGCGCCTCTACTACGACATGTGCGCGCCTCTACATCGACCAGTATATATGTACGTACACGTTCGCGACCAGAATGACAACGCTACGTACGCTTCGACCAGGTGGGTCCCGACTATCATGCACTTCCTTGCGTGCGAAGATGTAGTTGGTGGGTCCCAGCAATAGGGGGGCAAATCATTTTTTTGCCCGGACGCACTTCCTTGCGTGCGAAGGTGTAGTTGGTGGGTCCCAGCAGTCAGGGGGAAACGTTTTTTTTGCAAAATACGGTGGCCCATCCGGTAGGTCCCCGCTATCAGGTGGAGGAATAATTATTTTGCGCCTAATAAGGAGGCACTTCCTTGTTGCGGCCGTGGACCCAGCTGTCAGCCTCTCCATGTACGGTCCACGTCCGATGGAAGCTGTTCCTTGACCATGTTGACCATGCCGCGCCGAGAGCACTAGGGCGGTGGACGACGGCGAGGCCTAGGAAGGGGACAACGTGGAGCTGGGGAAGACGCGGCAGTGGGTGCTCACGCGGCCGTGAGGGTTCACTGGTTCGCTGCGGTGTGAGGCTGCCGTCACCGCAGAATAACAGGGGGTGTGGGTGAGTAGAGGGATGGCCTGGCCAGCGGTGGGAGTAGTAGGGGGCAGTGAGGCCTCCGCTGCATCGTAGCCAGCCACGGGAGGCAGGAGCACGAGGCACGACTGGCGCTGGTTTGGGCGGCTAGAGCAAGAAGACCAGAGGTTTAAGAAGCACTACGGCCGTTGGATGGACATCGTATGGTCACTGGAGCTAGAATCGTGCATATTGACTAAGTTAACAAAGCCCTCCGTTCCCGTCAACTTAGTAGGCCCACAAGTCAACCTGCCACTATACTGGGTCCCAGCTAACAGGGGGAGTATTCATTTTTTTGTGGGTAATAAGGAGGCACTTCCTTGCATGCGAAGAGATAGCTGGTGTCTCCGAGCTGTCAGCAGCGGTAACGTTTTTTTCGCGAAATACAGAGGCTCTTTCGGTGGTTCCCTGATGTTAGGTGGAGGAATCATTATTTTGTGTGTAATAAGGAGGCATTTCCTTGCGTGCGGCCATGGACCCAGCTGTCGGCCTCTCCATGTACAGTCCACTTCAGATGCATGTCGGTCGTTGACCACGTTGACCAGGCGAGAGCACCAGGGCGGTGGACGACGGCGAGGCCTAGGAAGGGAACGACACGGAGGTAGGGAAGACTCGGCAGTTGTTTCCCACACGGAGGGGAGTACGACTGTACGAGGGTTTACTGGTTCGTCTGCCGTCGCCGGAGAATAACAACAGGTGTGGGTGAGTAGAGGGATGGCTAGGCCAGTGATGGGAGTATGGTGGGGCATTGAGGCCTGCGCGGCAGCAGAGCCGGCCGTGGGAAGGAGGGAGCAGGCAGTCCCGCCGGTGCTTGTTTGAGCGGCTGGAGCAAGAAGAGCAGAGATTGAAGAAGCATGACGGCCGTTGGATGGCCATCTAACAGTCACTGCTTGTGCGTCAACCTTTTTTTTAGAATAGCCTCAAATCTGTGGAAAACATCATACAACCCATCTGCCATTATTTCTAATAATTTATAGCCCATTTGCTAATTCTTAAGGTTTTTTTGGAGCCCATATTCTTTTTGTTAGCATTACAACCCATATTGTGGCCACGGTTAAAAACTTATACAAAATTTTGCATATTTCGGTGCGGTCCGAACTGTTTTTAATCCCGAAATTTCGACTCACATTCAAACTGATTTTAAAAATAAGTGTATATCAATATAAAATCCAACAAATTCTCCAGGCATAAAAATTAATGTAATTTAAAATCTAGAAATGAAAAAAGATATTTGAAACTAATTGCCGGTTTGATGTGTTTTAAAAATGTACAACCTATTTCTCATTACTGATGGGCCATTTTCTCGGCCAGCCGAATGAAAGCTCTCCTTGTCTTGAAAGATTTGCAGCCCAACAGGCCTGACAAAGCGACTTACTTAGCAAATCACAAAAAATCTAGGCTGTGGCCGTGGACCCAGCTATCAGCCTCTCCACGTACAGTACTCTTCCGATGGAATGTCGTTGACAACATTGACCACGCCGCGCCGAGAGCACCAAGGCGGTGGACGATGGCAAGGCCTAGGAAGGGGACGACGTGGAGCCGGGGAAGACGCGGCAGTGGATGCCCACGCAGAGAGGAGTACGAGGGTTCACTGGTTCGACTGCGGTGTGAGGCTGTCGTCGCCGCAGGGCCTGGCTAGCGGTGGGAGTAGTAGGGGGCGATGAGGCCTCAACGGCGGCACAGTCGGCCACTGGAGGCAGGAGCAGGCGGTCTCCCCGGCGTTGTTTTGTGCGGCTGGTGCAAGAAGAGCAGCGATTGAAGAAGCAGCAGGACCGTTCGATTCAAATCCAACGGTTACTGCTGCTAGAATTGTTTGTTGACTAAGTTGACAAGCCCTGCGTACGCGTCAACTTAGTAGGCCCATAGGTCAGCCTCCCAACCGGTGCACCCCAGATGTCAGTGGGAGGAATCATTTTTTCGCGTAATAAGGAAGCAGTTGATTGTGTGCGGCCAGGCCAGCGGAGGGAGTAGGGTGGGCCGGGGAAGCCTGCGCGGCATCACATCAGGCCACAAGAGGAGGGAGCAGGCAGTCCCGCTGGTGCTAGTTTAGGCGGCTGGAGCAGGAAGATCAGAGATTGAAGAAGCACGTCAGCCGTTGGATGGACATCCAACAGTCACTGCTGCTAGAATCGTGTGTTCACTGACAAAGCCTTGCGTTAACAAGTTAGCCTCGAAATCTGTGGAGTGTACAACCCATTTGCTATTATTTTTATAATTTTTACTCATTTTCTAATTCATATGGAATTTATTGCAGCCTGTTTTCCATTTTTAGAATTAGTGGGCATTTTCTGGTCAGTACCAGGGTCAAAAAATTAACTAAATATGTGGGAAATTTTGAAAATTTGCAAATTTTTGTTGGGGAACGAAATATTCTTAATCCAAAAATTAATAGCCATACTAAAACAAATTTAAAAATAAATTAGTACTATGTCATGTTAAATCCAATGAAATACGTATAAGATATCAGTGAAGAACAAAAACAAAAAAAAGAAACTAATATCCCATTTGCTATATTTTATTTGGAATTTTCAACCCCTTTTGATATTACTTTTAACAGACATTGACCATAGTCTTTGGCCAGGACGGAATGCATCCCTCCTCGTCTTGAAAGATTTGCAGCCTAGTAATTCGGAGAAAACAAATAGGCCTAGCTTGGGTATTCTTCAAAAAGAAATACTGGGCTACCTATTTTCCCAAAGAACTGGTGCATGAGCATTTAACTTTATTTATTTATTACTTATTTGTGTTTAGGGGACCATGAGCATGTACCTGGGCCAGATTCATGTGAGATCGTCCCTTCCAGTTAATTATGGGTTTCTCTATTGGGCCTTCATCAATGGGATGCATGTTATCAACAAGTGGAAAATGTGTTCTGTACGAAAAATAGTATGAGCTACGTACGGTACGGGGCACTAAAGGATTGAACCATGCAACGACTTCCAAAACATTGTGTTTGTCATTCTAACAACACATTTATTCAACCAACAGACAAAATATACTACTGATTGTACATTGAAAACAGCAGTAGCAGCAACCAGGGCTGGGGGTGCAATAGAAGCAGTAAGTAGGCCAGAAGAGTGAAGACGCAGCTCTCTCTTCCAAACCAAACATCAGTCATCATTACAAAAGGGCTACCAAAAAAGAACAAGTGTATGCATCAAACTAAATAAAGATCCTACTACACCAAGTGTACGCATCTAACTAACTGGCTCAGTTAGACGTTACTATTTATTAAGCTGTGGAGATTGGCTGACGGCTTGAACCAAATGGGTGCCTGACGGGGGAAACTCCAGCCAGCAGGTCAAAGTCTGATACTTGCGACCCTCTCTCCTACTTTGGGCTGCAGAGCGTGGCGGCACATATCAGGGTATAGTGCATGCAGAGAGGCATGGTACGCTGTGTACACACAATTTTGCCTGATGAACGAAAGCACACTGCCATCATGATCCTTGCCGTCGGTTATCTCCTGGTTAATCGGATAATTCAGTCCGACAAACAGAGAGCATGTACCAAGGCTAGTTACCAGCCTCCAGTCAAAAATTCCTGAAGGCCCAGAGAAGTTGGGATCCTGCTCAAAGACCTTGCAGTGACTGTGATTGTATTCCGCGAAACAACACGTCCGGTACATGCGAACAATCATCAATCTTTCGCCATCGTATGATCGAGCCAGGAACCACCTGCAACTGCCATGCTGCTTTTCTTTGAAAGGTTCTAGGATTAGGAAGGGTAGGGACACCAGGCGGCCTACAACATCATATCAAGTTGGAGTCAAATAAAAAAGGGCTCTTGATTTAGTCAATCTTAAGAACAACATGTTATGAGCATGAATATTTTTTCAGTAAATGTTGACTGTAATATAAGCAAGCCATCATGATATCATAGGAAAGTAACATACTGCTGTAACAGCTGTTTGTAGCGATGACTGGAGTAGGCCAGCAATACGTCCAGCCATAGAAGGAGTTAACAGCGTAAATGAAGCCCTTGTGTTCAATGGCATCAGAGTACCATGGAGGATGTATGATCCTGCGATGGACGTGTAGATTTATCCACTTACCCGCAGTGACCTGTCAGATAGGCGAGACCACGGTTGAAGAACAAAATTAGCCTGAAGTCTTTATAATTCGCAGATCTTGTGGGCACTTGGCAGATTACAACCTTGAGCAAATCAAACTTGGTATCATGTTGGCTACTGTAAGATTCCGAGTATTCTGGGCCACGGTGCCAAAGAAGTGCAGTGTTAATTGAAGGAAGGGGGGTCAATCACCGGGTGTAGACCTCCATGAGCATCCAGCTGCCGTGACCGTCGACGAGCACCATCCAAGACGGGTTCATGCCGACCCAGTACATACCGTTAATGTAGTTGAGCCTGACGGGGATCGGATCGCAGTCAAGGGGGTTGATGCTCGCCACCCTATGATCGTTATGCTGCGTGACACGCCATTTTTGTAGACCAGGCGGCATCAGCAAGCAAGGAGCTGGCTTAAAAAGCTCCAGCCTGAGGGCTTTGAGTAAACGGTACAGCCCCGACGAGCACGGGGCGAGCAGCATGGTAATGAGATTTTTCACACGCGAAACAATGAGATTGATTACCTCTGTGGGAAGCGAATTCCATCCACTCTTTCGGCGGACGCTGCTCGGTTCTGCCATTATTAGTGCTTGGGTTTTGGACGGGGGGGGGGGGGGAGGCGCCTTAGCGGGGATGGAAGATTGGATGAGATTATGTGAGGACAAAGATGGAGAAGCGAATATGTGCTGCGGGAAGTGGACATGTGATGATGACTACAACACACCGCTTGACTTACGAGACACATACCAGCAGCATAGGGTCATATCGATGCCAGACAACTTGCTTGAGTGATCACAGTACTGGTACTCCCTACAGTACTTACTACAGTACTATGCCCTAACTTGCTTGAGTAGAGTAGGACTCTGCTCTACTACTAGCACCGGAGGAGTTGTATATTCTAATCGAAAATAGTTACAAACTTCAATGCCCGAGTGTGGAACGACTATGCACTGTGCTCAATGACCGTGTCTACGTGGTGTTTGGACTTATATGCAAAAAAAAGCAACATGCCCATGCATTGCACGGCACACCATCATCACCAACTCGGTTTTTTCTCTACTCCTACTCCTATAAAAGACTCAGTTGGTGATGATGGAGGCGAGGAGGCGTGTTCAGCCGGGCGTGCAGCAGACGGCACAACACTATTCGATTTTTTATTAAAAAACAAAGAAGAGTAGTAGAGATAGAGACATGGGGAGGAGCATGAGGTTGTGGGAGATAAGGATGAACGAGGCAATGCCTTATCTGTAAATGTGGAGAGAGGTGCGGGTATCTTTTGTAAAATTGTCATAGTTGGCTTTCTATACGTCAGATATAGATCGGACGGTGTATATTACAAGATGGCGGGCATACCAACATCACCAACTCGGTTTTCTATAAGAGTAGATATAGATAGATAGAGACTAGGGAGTACTAGTAAGGACACCATCTACTGCTTCGTGTGCTACCCCTGCGCTCCATTCGGCGGCCGCAACATCCCCTACAGCCACTCCCTCATGCGCTACATTCGGCGGGCGCTGTTGAAATTTGGGGAGCGCACTCTCGCGACTACTGGCAGCCACGACTTCACCGACGACGACTTCTTCCCTGACCTTGACAACCTCTTCCTCAACGACATGGGCGACAACCTCAACACCAACGGTGCTGCTCCTGTTGCATCGTATGTGTTTCTGTCCTTCCTGTTCGAAATTGTGGTAGAATTCATGTTTCTGCTCTGTATCCTACTACTATGCTAGTCCACATGATTAGTTTCATCTCTGTTATAGCCGTCATGATTTATTTTGTGCTTATTCGGATTAAATCTCATAGTAACTTGCTCATATATTCAACTGGCGCAACGTCCCCTACAGCCACTCCCATTTCATGGATGGCCTGGTCGATGCCTCCAAGGAGCCCTTCGTCCACTGCTATGAGTGCCCGATGCCGTTTTGTGGCTCGCCGGCGGACATGGTGCATCACCTCACGGATGCGTGCAGCGGTCACTACTGGCCCTTGGCAGAGAACATCAAGTACGAGACGTGCTACCCGTTCACCATGCCGGAGTCGCTGGAGGATCACCGGCACCTGCTAGTCTCGGAGGAGGACGGTAGTGTCTTCCTCTTGATCGTGGGCACCGGCGAGGCCTGCGCAGGCCGCCGCCCCGTCTCTGTAATGTGCGTCAGGGGCGACGCCGCTGACACTGACACTGACACGAGGCCGATGTATGGGTGTGTGGTCAGTGTTACTACCCCTTAGGGTCACGTGGGCGGCGACACCGGCCTTATCGAACGGACTTGGACTCTAGGGAGCTGGGACTATCCCGCCAATGTGGACTTGGAAAACCCATGGCATCCTTTACCCGCCGACATGGTGCACGGGGACTCCAAGGAGGTTCACCTGGACATACGCATTATCAAGTTAAATGTTCATCATTAGTCTTCGCTCAATGTAATCCGCTGTCTAAGCATGTGGAGACTTCCATGCGGGGTCTTGCTCTATTGGAGTATCGCGCATGAATAAAAGTGTATCCGTTTATGGTTTAGTCTAGAATCTTCCATGTATGAATTTTTACTATAGTACTGGTGAAATACTTACGATGAACCATTTCTTACATCTCCTCTGCCCCTTGCAAGTCATCCTGATTTAATCCCTCCATCTAGGTGTATAAGGGCATGGTTAATATTACTTAATAGTATAGCCAACTGTTGACTATAAGAAAGTGCCATGTCATCTGTAGCCAACATGTATAACAATCGATACTCAAAAACTAATTCTTAAAGTTCATTTCTTGCAAAGCACAATAAGTGTTATTTCTTCACAAGTTTTGGATGCAGGTTGAACAGTTGAACGCTTTTGTTTGCAAAAGATACCTTTTTATCTATTTCACCCGGATGTTTTTTAGCTCTAGAGATGAAATAATATCCGAAGAAACCTAGCGATACCAGTTACACATGACATGACCCCCACACCCTTTGTGAAAATAAACAACTCCCCGATCAATGCATTTCACTCTTCGGTGCAACGCACGGGCACCTTACTACTATAGATTAGTACGACCAAAAATTGAACAAACATTATATATAGTATGATAAATGTGTTGGGGAACGTTGCAGAAAACAAAAATTTTCCTACTCGTTTCACCAAGATCATCTAGGAGTTCATCTAGCAATGAGTGATCAGATGCATCTACATACCTTTGTAGATCACGAGCGGAAGCGTTCAAAGAACGGGGATGATGTAGTCGAACACGACGTGATCCGAATCACCGATGACCAGCGCCGAACGGACGGCACCTCCGCGTTCAACACACGTACGGGACGGGAGACGTCTCCTCCTTCTTGATCCAGCAAGGGGGGAAGAGAGGTTGATGAAGATCCAGCAGCACGACGGCGTGGTGGTGGATGCAGGGCGTCACAGCAGCAGGGCTTCGCCGAGACTACGAGGGAGAGACGTAACGGGGGGAGATGGAGGCGCCAGGGGCTGGTATGTCTTCTCCCTCCTCCCCCCCACTATATATAGGGGTGCCATGGGGGGGGGCGCCGGCCCTAGTAGATGAGATCTACTAGGGGGGGCGGCGGCCTAGGGGAGGTTTCCCTCCCCCCCCCCCAAGGCACCTAGGGGTGCCTTCCACCACTAGGACTCCTCCTAGGGGGAAACCCTAGGCGCATGGGCCTATAGGGGCTGGTGCCCTTGGCCCATGAAGGCCAAGGCGCACCCCCTACAGCCCATGTGGCCCCCCGGGACAGGTGGCCCCACCCGGTGGGCCCCCGAGACCCTTCCGGTGGTCCCGGTACACTACCGATAACACCGAAACTTGTCCCGATGACCGAAACTGCACTTCCTATATATAATTCTTTACCTCCGGACCATTCCGGAACTCCTCGTGACATCCGGGATCTCATCCGGGACTCCGAACAACATTCGGGTTTCTGCATATACATATCTTCATAACCCTAGCATCACCGAACCTTAAGTGTGTAGACCCTACGGGTTCGGGAGACAAGCAGACATGACCGAGACGACTCTCCGGTCAATAACCAACAGCGGGATCTGGATACCCATGTTGGCTCCCACACGCTCCACGATGATCTCATCGTATGAACCATGATGTCGAGGATTCTATCAACCCCGTACGCTATTCCCTTTGTCTATCGATATGTTACTTGCCCGAGACTCGATCGTCGGTATCCCAATACCTCGTTCAATCTCGTTACCGACAAGTCACTTTACTCGTACCGTAATGCATGATCTCGTGACCAGACACTTGGTCACTCTGAGCTCATTATGATGATGCATTACCGAGTGGGCCCAGTGATACCTCTCCGTCATACGGAGTGACAAATCCCAGTCTTGATCCATGTCACCCAACAGACACTTTCGGAGATACCCGTAGTCTACCTTTATAGTCACCCAGTTACGTTGTGATGTTTGCCATACCCAAAGCACTCCTACGGTATCCGGGAGTTACACGATCTCATGGTCTAAGGAAAAGATACTTGACATTGGAAAACTCTAGCAAACGAACTATACGATCTTGTGCTATGTTTAGGATTGGGTCTTGTCCATCACATCATTCTCCTAATGATGTGATCTCGTTATCAATGACATCCAGTGTCCATAGTCAGGAAACCATGACTATCTGTTGATCAACGAGCTAGTCAACTAGAGGCTCACTAGGGACATGTCGGTGTCTGTTATTCACACATGTATTACGATTTCCGGATAACACAATTATAGCATGAATAAAGACAATTATCATGAACAAGGAAATATAATAATAATGCTTTTATTATTGCCTCTAGGGCATATTTCCAACAGTCTCCCACTTGCACTAGAGTCAATAATCTAGTTACATTGTGATGAATCGAACACCCATGGAATTCTGGTGTTGATCATGTTTTGCTCTAGGGAGAGGTTTAGTCAACGGATCTGCTACATTCAGGTCCGTATGTACTTTACAAATCTCTATGTCTCCATCTTGAACATTTTCACGAATGGAGTTGAAGCGACGCTTGATGTGCCTTGTCTTCTTGTGAAACCTGGGCTCCTTGGCAAGTGCAATAGCGCCAGTGTTGTCACAGAAGAGCTTGATCGGCCCCGACGCATTGGGTATGACTCCTAGGTCGGTGATGAACTCCTTCACCCATATTGCTTCATGTGCTGCCTCCGAGGCTGCCATGTACTCCGCTTCACATGTAGATCCCGCCACGACGCTTTACTTGCAAATGCACCAGCTTACTGCCCCACCATTCAAAATATATACGTATCCGGTTTGTGACTTAGAGTCATCCAAATCTGTGTCGAAGCTAGCGTCGACGTAACCCTTTACGACGAGCTCTTCGTCACCTCCATAAACGAGAAACATTTCCTTAGTCCTTTTCAGGTACTTCAGGATATTCTTGACCGCTGTCCAGTGTTCCTTGCCGGGATTACTTTGGTACCTTCCTACCAAACTGACGGCAAGGTTAACATCAGGTCTGGTACACAGCATGGCATACATAATAGAACCTATGGCTGAGGCATAGGGGATGACGCTCATCTCTTCTATATCTTCTGCCGTGGTCGGACATTGAGCTGAGCTCAATTTCATACCTTGTAACACAGGCAAGAACCCCTTCTTGGATTGATCCATATTGAACTTCTTCAATATCTTATCAAGGTATGTGCTTTGTGAAAGACCTATGAGGCGTCTCGATCTATCTCTATAGATTTTGATGCCTAATATATAAGCAGCTTCTCCAAGGTCCTTCATTGAAAAACTTTTATTCAAGTAGGCCTTGATGCTGTCCAAGAGTTCTATATCATTTCCCATCAAAAGTATGTCATCTACATATAATATGAGAAATGCTACAGAGCTCCCACTCACTTTCTTGTAAACGCAGGCTTCTCCATAAGTGTGTGTAAACCCAAACGCTTTGATCATCTCATCAAAGCGAATGTTCCAACTCCGAGATGCTTGCACCAGCCCATAAATCGAGCGTTGGAGCTTGCACACTTTGTCAGCATTCTTAGGATCGACAAAACCTTCCGGCTGCATCATATACAATTCTTCCTTAAGGAAACCATTAAGGAATGCCGTTTTGACGTCCATTTGCCATATTTCATAATCATAGAATGCGGCAACTGCTAACATGATTCGGACGGACTTCAGCTTCGCTACCGGTGAGAAAGTCTCATCGTAGTCAACCCCTTGAACTTGTCGATAACCCTTAGCGACAAGCCGAGCTTTATAGATGGTCACATTACCATCCGCGTCTGTCTTCTTCTTAAAGATCCATTTATTTTCTATGGCTCGCCGTTCTACGGGCAAGTCAGTCAAAGTCCATACTTCGTTTTCATACATGGATCCTATCTCGGATTTCATGGCTTCTAGCCATTTGTCGGAATCCGGGCCCGCCATCGCTTCTTCATAGTTCGAAGGTTCACCGTTGTCTAACAGCATGATTTCCAAGACAGGGTTTCCGTACCACTCTGGTGCGGAACGTGTCCTTGTGGACCTTCGAATTTCAGTAGGGGCTTGATCAGAAGTATCTTGATCATTTTCATTAACTTCCTCTCTAGTCGGTGCAGGCACCTCAGGAACATTTTCTTGAGTTGCGCCATTTTTCGGTTCAAGAGGTAATACTTCATCAAGCTCTACTTTCCTCCCACTTACTTCTTTCGAGAGAAACTCTTTCTCCAGAAAGGACCCATTCTTGGCAACAAAGATCTTGCCTTCGGATCTGAGGTAGAAGGTGTACCCAATAGTTTCTTTTGGGTATCCTATGAAGACGCATTTTTCCGACTTGGGTTCGAGCTTTTCAGGTTGAAGTTTCTTGACATAAGCATCGCATCCCCAAACTTTTAGAAACGACAGCTTAGGTTTCTTCCCAAACCATAATTCATAAGGTGTCGTCTCAACGGATTTCGACGGAGCCCTATTTAAAGTGAATGCGGCAGTCTCTAAAGCATAGCCCCAAAAAGAAAGCGGTAAATCGGTAAGAGACATCATAGATCGCACCATATCTAACAGAGTGCGATTACGACGTTCGGACACACCATTACGCTGAGGTGTTCTAGGCGGCGTGAGTTGTGAAACTATTCCACATTTTCTTAAGTGTGCCCCAAACTCGTGACTCAAGTATTCTCCTCCACGATCTGATCGTAGAAACTTGATTTTCCTGTCACGCTTATTTTCAACCTCACTCTGAAATTCCTTGAACTTTTCAAAGGTTTCAGACTTGTGTTTCATTAAGTAGATATACCCATACCTACTTAAATCATCAGTGAGGGTGAGAACATAACGATAGCCACCGCGAGCCTCAACACTCATTGGACCGCACACATCAGTATGTATGATTTCCAATAAGTCGGTTGCTCGCTCCATTGTTCCTGAGAACGGAGTCTTGGTCATTTTACCCATAAGGCATGGTTCGCATGTGTCAAATGATTCATAATCAAGAGACTCTAAAAGTCCATCAGCATGGAGCTTCTTCATGCGTTTGACACCTATGTGACCAAGGCGGCAGTGCCACAGGTATGTGGGACTATCATTATCAACCTTACTTCTTTTGGCACTCACATTATGAACATGTGTAGCATCACGTTCGAGATTCATAAAGAATAAACCATTCACCATAGGAGCATGACCATAAAACATATCTCTCATAAAAATGGAACAACCATTATTCTCAGATTTAAAAGAGTAGCCATCTCGAATTAAACGAGATCCCGATACAATGTTCATGCTCAAAGCTGGCACTAAATAACAATTATTAAGGTTTAAAACTAATCCCGAAGGGAGATGCAGAGGCAGCGTGCCGACGGCGATCACATTGACCTTGGAACCATTCCCGACGCGCATCGTCACCTCGTCCTTTGCCAGTTTTCGCTTATTCCGCAGCCCCTGCTTTGAGTTACAAATGTGAGCAACTGCACCGGTATCAAATACCCAGGAGCCACTACGGGCACTAGTAAGGTACACATCAATTACATGTATATCACATATACCTTTTGTTTTGCCGGCCTTCTTATCCGCTAAGTACTTAGGGCAGTTCCGCTTCCAGTGACCGCTTCCCTTGCAATAAAAGCACTCAGTCTCGGGCTTGGGTCCATTCTTTGGCTTCTTCCCGGCAGCTTGCTTGCCGGGCGCGGCAACCTCCTTGCCGTCCTTCTTGAAGTTCTTTTTACCCTTGCCTTTCTTGAACTTAGTGGTTTTATTGACCATCAACACTTGATGTTCCTTCCTGACTTCTACCTCTGCTGATTTCAGCATAGCAAGTACTTCAGGAATGGTCTTTTCCATCCCCTGCATATTGAAGTTCATCACAAAGCTCTTGTAGCTTGGTGGAAGTGACTGGAGGATTCTGTCAATGACCGCATCATCCGGGAGATTAACTCCCAGCTGAGTCAAGCGGTTATGCAACCCAGACATAGTGAGTATGTGCTCACTGACAGAACTGTTTTCCTCCATCTTACAGCTGAAGAATTTGTCGGAGACTTCATATCTCTCGACCCGGGCATGAGCTTGGAAAACCATTTTCAGCTCTTCGAACATCTCATATGCTCCATGTCTCTCAAAACGCTTTTGGAGCCCCGGCTCTAGGCTGTAAAGCATGCCGCACTGAACGAGGGAGTAGTCATCGGAACGTGCCTGCCAAGTGTTCATAACATCTTGTTCTGCAGGGAGAACGGGTGCGTCACCAAGCGGTGCTTGTAGGACATAATCTTTCTTGGCAGCTATGAGGATGATCCTCAGGTTCCGGACCCAGTCCGTATAGTTGCTGCCATCGTCTTTCAGCTTAGTTTTCTCTAGGAACGCGTTGAAGTTGAGGACTACGTTGGCCATTTGATCTACAAGACATATTGCAAAGATTTTAGACTAAGTTCATGATAATTAAGTTCAACTAATCAAATTATTAGTGAACTCCCACTTAGATTAGACATCCCTCTAGTCATCTAAGTATTACATGATCCGAGTTAAACTAGACCGTGTCCGATCATCACGTGAGACGGACTAGTCAACATCGGTGAACATCTTCATGTTGATCGTATCTTCTATACGACTCATGCTCGACCTTTCGGTCTTCCGTGTTCCAAGGCCATGTCTGTACATGCTAGGCTCGTCAAGTCAACCTAAGTGTTTGCATGTGTAAATATGTCTTACACCCGTTGTATGTGAACGTCTGAATAAAACACCCGATCATCACGTGGTGTTTTGAAACAGCGAACTGTCGCAACGGTGCACAGTTAGGGGGAACACTTCTTGAAATTA
The DNA here is from genome assembly GCF_018294505.1 of Triticum aestivum. Lineage (NCBI taxonomy): Eukaryota > Viridiplantae > Streptophyta > Magnoliopsida > Poales > Poaceae > Triticum > Triticum aestivum. The sequence continues at coordinate 134,103,532 of NC_057810.1, read as the reverse complement.
GTATGAGGGATCACCTTATTTACTACCGTCGTTCTAAGTAAACAAGATGCAAAACATGATAAACATCACATGCAAATAATAAACGTGACATGATATGGCCAATATCACATAGCTCCTTTGATCTCCATCTTGGGGCTCCATGATCATCATGTCACCGGCTTGACACCATGATCTCCATCATCATGATCTCCATCATCGTGTCTCCATGAAGTTGCTCGCCAACTATTACTTCTACTACTATGGCTAACGCATTTAGCAATAAAGTAAAGTAATTTACATGGCGTTTCTTGATGACACGCAGGTCATATAAAAGTATAAAGACAACTCCTATGGCTCCTGCCGGTTGTCATACTCATCGACATGCAAGTCGTGATTCCTATTACAATAGCATGAACATCTCATACATCACATATAGATCATTCATCATTCATCACAACTTTGGCCATATCATATCACAAACCACTTGCTGCAAAAACAAGTTAGACGTCCTCTAATTGTTGTTGCATGTTTTACGTGGCTGAATTAGGGTTCTAGCAAGAACGTTTTCTTACCTACGTTAAAGCCACAACGTGATTTGTCAACTTCTATTTACCCTTCATAAGGACCCTGTTCATCGATTCCGCTCCAACTAAAGTAGGAGAGACAGACACCCGCCAGCCACCTTATGCAACTAGTGCATGTTAGTCGGTGGAACCGGTCTCACGTAAGCGTACGTGTAAGGTTGGTCCGGGCCGCTTCATCCCACAATACCGCTGAAGCAAGAAAGGACTAGTAACGGCAAGAAAGTTGACAAATCTACGCCCACAACAAATTGTGTTCTACTCGCGCAAGAAGAACTACGCATAGACCTAGCTCATGATGCCACTGTTGGGGAACGTTGCAGAAAACAAAAATTTTCCTACTCGTTTCACCAAGCTCATCTAGGAGTTCATCTAGCAACGAGTGATCAGATGCATCTACATACCTTTGTAGATCACGAGCGGAAGCGTTCAAAGAACGGGGATGATGTAGTCGAATACGACGTGATCCGAATCACCGATGACCAGCGCCGAACGGACGGCACCTCCGCGTTCAACACACGTACGGGACGGGAGACGTCTCCTCCTTCTTGATCCAGCAAGGGGGGAGGAGAGGTTGATGAAGATCCAGCAGCACGACGGCGTGGTGGTGGATGCAGGGCGTCACAGCAGCAGGGCTTCGCCGAGACTACGAGGGAGGGACGTAACGGGGGGAGATGGAGGCGCCAGGGGCTGGTATGTCTTCTCCCTCCTCCCCCCCCCCACTATATATAGGGCTGCCATGGGGGGGCGCCGGCCCTAGTAGATGAGATCTACTAGGGGGGGCGGCGGCCTAGGGGAGGTTTCCCTCCCCCCCAAGGCACCTAGGGGTGCCTTCCACCACTAGGACTCCTCCTAGGGGGAAACCCTAGGCGCATGGGCCTATAGGGGCTGGTGCCCTTGGCCCATGAAGGCCAAGGCGCACCATCTACAGCCCATGTGGCCCCCCGGGACAGGTGGCCCCACCCGGTGGGCCCCCGGGACCCTTCCGGTGGTCCCGGTACAATACCGATAACACCGAAACTTGTCCCTATGCCCGAAACTGCACTTCCTATATATAATTCTTTACCTCCGGACCATTCCGGAACTCCTCCGGGATCTCATCCGGGACTTCGAACAACATTCGGGTTTCTGCATATACGTATCTTCATAACCCTAGCGTCACCGAACCTTAAGTGTGTAGACCCTACGGGTTCGGGAGACAAGCAGACATGACCGAGACGACTCTCTGGTCAATAACCAACAGCGGGATCTGGATACCCATGTTGGCTCCCACACGCTCCACGATGATCTCATCGGATGAACCACGATGTCGAGGATTCTATCAACCCCGTACGCTATTCCCTTTGTCTATCGATATGTTACTTGCCTGAGACTCGATCGTCGGTATCCCAATACCTCGTTCAATCTCGTTACCGGCAAGTCACTTTACTCGTACCGTAATGCATGATCCCGTGACCAGACACTTGGTCACTCTGAGCTCATTATGATGATGCATTACCGAGTGGGCCCAGTGATACCTCTCCGTCATACGGAGTGACAAATCCCAGTCTTGATCCATGTCACCCAACAGACACTTTCGGAGATACCCGTAGTCTACCTTTATAGTCACCCAGTTACGTTGTGACGTTTGGCATACCCAAAGCACTCCTACGGTATCCGGGAGTTACACGATCTCATGGTCTAAGGAAAAGATACTTGACATTGGAAAACTCTAGCAAACGAACTATACGATCTTGTGCTATGTTTAGGATTGGGTCTTGTCCATCACATCATTCTCCTAATGATGTGATCTCGTTATCAATGACATCCAGTGTCCATAGTCAGGAAACCATGACTATCTATTGATCAACGAGCTAGTCAACTAGAGGCTCACTAGGGACATGTCGGTGTCTGTTATTCACACATGTATTACGATTTCCGGATAACACCATTATAGCATGAATAAAGACAATTATCATGAACAAGGAAATATAATAATAATGCTTTTATTATTGCCTCTAGGGCATATTTCCAACAAAATGCTGATGCATGTCACCTAAAATTATATCATTCAAAACTATGTTCAAATACGAATCCAACGATATAGTTTTTGTTGACATGCACTAACATTTTGTCAGTTAAATCTTCAGTCAAATTCAATGGGGGACTAATAAACCACGATCGATCTAGTACAAGTGTAGACGGCGGCGCTGCATGGGAGTCTCACCTCTCACCCCGCTCGTGGCGCGGCAGTAAAGCCGTCATATCACAAAACCCAACCACTCCCAGTAATAAGTGGCCTGGTAAAATAAACGGACAAGCAACCATCACATCCCTCCACCTTTTTTGCATTTCATCTCTCTGCATTTAATTTCTCCGGTTCATCTCACACACTTTATCCCTAGCTACTACTCCTAGGGCCAGTTCTTTTGGCGGCTTCCTCAGCTTTTCCCACAAGACTAGTCACAGTGGAGAGTAACAATAAGGCGCCTCACTCATTTATTTGGGCTTCTAAACTACTACTCCCTCCTGGTTTATTCCTCACCATTGTAATTTGTGCTAAATTTTGACCAAAGATTTAACTCATAAAATGTTACTCCCTCCGTCTAGGTGTGTAAGTCATCTTACGAAAACCAAATTATCCCAAAACACTTAGGCGTGGTGCACTAACTTCTACCTCGTTTCTTGTTTCTTGACATATTAACCAATAAGAGATAAAGAGTGTGCATGCTTTTAATGAATTGAGATATCAAACATGACATCCAGTGGTTAGTTCATTGCATGCAATACTATTAATTAGCAAATAAACATTAGCGTTTCTCATTTTCTCCTCCTCCTTGGTCACGGTGCACAACCTAAGATGACTTACTCACCTAGACAGATGGAGTAGTGCATGTGACATGCACTAACATTTCATTAGTTAAATTTATGATCAAAATTTGACAGAGATTACAATGGGGACCAATAAACCAGGACGGAGGTAGTAGTTATGGGATTACTAATCTAGAAGCCTAAAAGAATTGGCCCCTGGTACTCCTACTAGTAGTAGTACTCAAGTTTGAATTCCAATTGCATGGCACATCTTGTTAGGCAAAAAATTCAATACAGGGTGTAGAAAGCGGTTTGGGAATTTGCATGGCTTTCCAACTAGTGAGATACTCCATACAAAGTACGACAGAGAAATAACCACAGAGAAGGAAGCAAACAGTAAACAATCAAACGAGCATTTTTGCATTTGTTTTGCATTGAATCATTTCACAAGCTTGACTAGTGTTGTTTTTCTACTTTTACAAAAACCACATCGTAATGTTAAAACGTGCATTTGCACGTACATAAGTATTAGTAGTACTCCCTCCGTCTAGCTGTATAAGTCTTCCCTCCTTCTTGGTCACGGTGCACAACCAAAGATGACTTATTGACCTGGACGAAGGGAGTAGCACAGTCTGCAAGCAATATATTGAGAGAGACGTGTAGTGTGATAGTTTATAGTAAAGTTTGTGCTATATGCACGTACTTGCAAAATGCGTACGAATACACAAGGTTTCTAAACTTTCCCTTTTACATACTTATATAAGGACGCTAAAAATTCTTGAATGTTCGGGATTTATCATTTGCGTCCCAATACTAATGAGATCGCCTTACGAAACAAAAATTATACTCCTCCTAAAAGCCACGGCGCTCGCAGGAGAGCTTGAGGCGCGCCATGAGTGCCCTGGTGCGCGGCCGTTTCCCAGCGTGCCGACACAACGCCTCTTCCTCAGCCTCGCAACTCGCGAGGTGCTGATTGGCGGCTTGCCGGTGGGCGAGCGCGATCTCACCGGTGTGGTGATCCGGCACCAACAAGTACTCCTCCTCGCTGGAAGCGTGCACCCGGTCCACGTACCGCCAAGCATAGATGAGGTTCTTGGGCCCGACTACACTCAGGGCATCGGTACGGGCGTCCTCCGCCACCCTCACAGCCCTCGCACGAGCCTTCTGCCAAACAGCCAATTGCCTGACTCTCTTGGACGCGACATAGGCCTCCCAGGCAGCTTGTTCCGCAGTGCACTTCTCTTCCTCGACCTTCTTCTTCGCCTCTATTTTGGCACGCTCTGCTGGAGGCAAAGCCTCCCACAAGGCAACATCCATTTCTTTCCAAAGCTCCTCATGGCTGGGGGGGCTCGGCGGGCAGCGCAGCATTCTCCTCGTAGCGGGGAGCCGACGCGTCCTCCGACGCGCGTGCTGGCGAGATTGGGAACGCCGACGCGTCCACCTCGACGCGTCGCGGCGAGGAGCGGAACGCCGATGCATCCTCCTCGACTAGTGGCGGCGAGGAACGGAACGGCGACGCGTCGCGTCGCGGCGAGGAGCGGAACGCCGACGTGTCCTCCTCAACTAGTGGCAGCAAGGAACGGAACGGCGACGCATCGCGTAGCGGCGAGGAGCGGAACACCGATGCGTCCTCCTCGACTAGTGGCGGCGAGGAACGGAACGACGATGCGTGACCGTCCGCGTGGTGCAGCGAGGGGCTCCTAGGGCTTGGGAGGGGCGATGCCATGGTGGTCGACGTGAGAGGGAGGGGGAGGAGATAGCGATGAACGTGAACGTGAGGGGGAGGAGATAGCGATGTCGTGGGAGGCACAATATTTATAGCGAGCAAAGGCACACCTACGTAAGATATGGACTAAGTTGCACTGACTTAACTGCAGGTCCAGTTGCGTCACTGACATGTGGACCAGACCCCTGTTGGGCCCATATGTCAGTGACCCAATGCACCTGAAGTTAAGTAACGGCTACGTGGGCATATTTGTTGGAGTAAATTACGAGGGAGCGAAGGGGTGGAAATATTGTTGGTCACAACGGATTGGACGAGCGTGGGGGGAGGAAAGTCATGCATGCAGATTTTTTCACACGGGGTGGAGTGGTGGGACCGCCGGAGGGAGAAGGAGAGTTTGGCAGGCATATTGTTTCCACACATGGAGAGGAAAAGATTTGGAGATGAACGGGCTTCCTACAGGTATGGGGAACGGTGCATAATAAGTCATCTTGCATGCCGGGCTAGGTATAGTCTCAAGTCATTAAAAACATACACGCCCCACACATGTTCATATTTCAAGGTGCACTAAATTATTGCATGCGATGATTAAGGCTGGCCATAATGGTGATATATTAGCTGGTATCATGCACACGGGAATAGCAAACATGCTGATGTGGCAAAGAATTAAAGAAGAGAGGGGGGTTAGAGTAACTAGTGTTCATGCATGCATTGGTAAACACATTTTTTTGTGAAGAACGACAGCATTAGTTGAGTACTTTTGCAGACTTCAAAAACTATTCCACCGCCTCTACTATCTTGCTAAGAGTAGGTGAAATTTTTGAATCGAGCCCTTTAAACTAGAAGGGAGGTAGTGGTACTCTAATAGATATCCTTGTTGTGATGACAAGATAGGACATGGCACGCACCTGGACGGAGGAACTAGTCTGCATTGTGCATTTAAGTTTTGTCCGAAGTCAATGTACCTCTACTTTCACCAGACTTATAGAAAAATGTACTCCCTCCGTCTAGGTGTGTAAGTCATCTTACGAAAACCAAATAATCCCAAAACACGTAGGCGCGGTGCATTAACTTCTACCTCGTTTCTTGTTTCTTGACATATCAACCAATAAGAGATGAGGGTGTGCATGCTTTTAATGACCTGAGACTATCAAACATGACATGGAGTGGTTAGTTCATTGCATGCAATACTATTAATTAGCAAATAAACATTAATGTCTCTCGTTTTCCCCTCCTCCTTGATCACGATGCACAACCTAAGATGACTTACTCACCTAGACGAAGGGAGTATCAACATTCACAATGTCAAATCAATATTTTTACACTCATTATAAAACGTAGTTCTTATACTCATTATAATCAGTATTGTAGATATTGATATTTTTAGTATAAATTTGGTCATGGGATTTCATTGATGCCTATCAAAGCGTGGAGGATGCGGAGCTTAGGGCTTGCATTGCCGGTCTCTACATAGGTATTTCTCTTCATAATCCTATAATTTTAGAGACTGATTGCGCTTTTGTGGTAGCGTCTCTTGCATCGGGGGACTATGACAGGTCTGCTATGCGTGACCTGAAGATGAAAGCGTTGAGCATCTCGAAGTTGATCAACAATCTTCAATTGTCAAAGATTAGCCATTCGGCCAATAAGGTGGCACATTTAATCGCTAAGTATAGCTTTGACAATAGATTAGATGGTATTCTTGTAAATAATGTACCGCCCTGTGTGGTGAATATTGTATCGAATGAGTGTACTGGTGTGGCTGGTTAATTAATATAAGGTGGTGTTCAAAAAAAGTATAAATTTGGTCAAACACTTTGCAAAGGGTTGACGTGAGTAAAAAGGACCAGAGGGAGTATCATGCATGCGGAGTAGGCAAAAAAATTGCTCATTTATAGCCGGTCGAAGTCTCAAAGAGCGTGACCGAGCGAGGGAGGCGAAGGTCGTGGGAGGCGCGACGGCTAACGGAATTAAGTGAAGTTACATCCACGCGCCGGCATGGCGTGCGAATAGGCAGATGCTATACCGTTAGGCCTACGATATGGGTCTAGTAGACATGACATCTAGTGGGTCCCGCATAGTTCTCAAGAACTCTTTGGGGGCTTGCAGCCGTTTATCCACCGGGCAAGCCAGCAACCCCACGCCGTTCGCGCGCCCTACTCGTCCCCATCTTCTACCTTACAACAGTCCGCTCTCAGTCGTCCCGTCCTTTCACATTAGTTTGCTCCCATTTTTTTGCGGCGTACAACAGTTCAACTTCTCCTAACCCTCCTCCAAAATCCATGGCCTCCCAAATCTCCATGGTTGCCGCTGAGTACCAGGTTAGAGCCATCACCGGCGATCAGTTCATCAGCATCTACACACGTGGATCCGCGACGGTGAAAGCATGGCTTGCTCGCTTCCTACGCATGTTGAACAGTTCAACGGATGAGTGGGTCGCTGGGCTAGATGTTGAGTACACCACAGTCCTGGGACGAGAGAAGGATCTAAAGGACGAAGAGAGGAAGAAGCATGCTGTGATCCAGGTTTGCGTACATAACATTTGCTTGGTCCACCACATATGCCATGCCGACGTTGAGTGCCAGGATTTTAAGAACTTCCTCAAGGACAAAAGAGTGAAATTCGTTACTGTAGGCTTTAAGAACGACAAGGATGTCCTGCGTCAGATAGGTCTCGTTGTAGGCCAGCCCTTCGCTCTCCAGAAGGCAAGCATGGTGCCCTCCTCTCAACCTTCAATGCTGACCCTGGCAGCAGCCATGATTGATCCTTCGTACGCTAAACTGAAGAAACCTCATCACGAGTTTCATCATGCATGGGAGTCGAAGACATTAGATGAAGATCACATCCTGTACACAGCAATGGATGCCCACCTTTGTTTAAATATCTACAAGGGTTGGATGAAGAAGTAGAGCCCAGTGTCCGGTTCAAGCAAAGAAGCATCGGCGAAGAGGAAGAGGAAGAGGGACGAGGACGAAGTCGAGGACGTGGACTCGGACTCCGAGTAGGTGGCAGTGTCGTCGCTCATGCTGGTTCTACTGCAGTGTCAAGCGGACTAGTTGCTTAGTTTATTTTCAAGGGTGTGTTGTGCTGAGGCCCCAGCAGAACTATGTTTATGTTCTTTCTCGTTATTTGAACTCTTTAGTACGTACAATAGTACTAGTACTATGTCTTACTACTGTTCTTCTTGCAGCTGGTACTACTGCTCGTATCTTCGTGTTCCTACTGTACTTAATATGTTCGTACTAGTAGTATAATTTGGGTCAGTCGATTTGTGAAAGAAGTTCGACGGAGCAAAGGAAGAAGACGGTAGACGAGGTGGAAGAAGCCCTTATAGCCATCCATGTTGCATCAAACGGCTCACATGAGTCGACTGACCCAAATTGCTCCTTCAGATTGCAGGATCCACGTGGCATTCAAGGTCTCAAAGGTAGATTCTGCATCCGCACCCAGTTTGCGGGCTCGACGCGCGCGCGACCGACTTCCGCCGCGATAGCCACCATGCACGCCTCCTCCGCGTGGGCGGAGACGACAATGACACGCTAGTTCCTCCTCGCCGGCATGCTGGAGCACGCGCTCCCTCCTCTTCGTATGCTACATGCATAGACGCGGCTCCACCAGCTGCTCGCGTGCTTGGCAGCGTGGCGGCATCGTGAGGAGGGACTGCAGACAACGTGAGCAGGCGAGCCTTCGGCTTCATGGCACAGGGATGGCGGCGACACGGCGGTGATGGGCGAGAAATTGTTGGCCAGAGAAGGCAGGCACCGGCAAGCGCAACGGCGGTGGCGGCATATTGATGAGTGCGCGTGTGGGAGCTTACTTTAGTTTTATATAAGGTTGGTAAAACTTAAAAGAAAACCGTACTAGTACACGTAAACATTAGACTTAGGGAACGCTTTTATTAGTTAGTACCACAGCCACGATACGGAATCCTGTGCAAGCACGTGAACCGCGGCCGCGCGGTCGATCGAACGGTGTGTCACCGTGTCGCGCTCGAAGGACATCCACTGAACCTTTTTGTGTGTGTGAAAACAATCCTCGAATATTACTCAACTTTTTTCCCTGGGAAAGTTCTTGACGCTGCAATATTTCCATATATTTGAATTTAGCTCCAGTTCGTGTTTATTTGGATTTGGACGTTTTAGGTGCGCCAAAGTTTTTTTAATACTGATTTTGTGTGTGTGACTGAGAGAGAACGTGTGTATGTGTCTAAGGGAGTCCCGGTCTAGGGGGTGTCCGGATAGCCGAACTATCATCTTCGGCCGGACTCCTGGACTATGAAGATACAAGATTGAAGACTTCGTCCCGTGTCCGGATGGGACTTTCCTTGGCATGGAAGGCAAGCTTGGCGATACGGATATGTAGATCTCCTACCATTGTAACCGACTCTGTGTAACCCTAACCCTCTTTGGTGCCTATATAAACCGGAGGGTTTTAGTCCGTAGGACGAACAACAATCATACCATAGGCTAGCTTCTAGGGTTTAGCCTCTCTGATCTCGTGGTAGATCTACTCTTGTACTACCCATATCATCAATATCAATCAAGCAGGAGTAGGGTTTTACCTCCATCGAGAGGGCCCGAACCTAGGTAAAAACATCGTGTCCCTTGTCTCATGTTACCATCCGCCTAGACGCACAGTTCGGGACCCCCTACCCGAGATCCGCCGGTTTTGACACCGACATTGGTGCTTTCATTGAGAGTTCCTCTGTGCTGTCGCCATCAGGAAGGATGCCCCATCCCGTCTTTAAAGACGGCACTGTGGCTAAAGGAGCTTTGGCTATCGGCCAAACTCTCCGGATAGGCGGTTTCCTTGTGACCGCATGTTCAGCCGCCGCGCCGACGATGAGTTCTCGGGTCATCGAAAGCAATCTTCACATTAACTCTGAACTCGCCGAGTAGTTAGATCCAATGGAGCTCTCTTCCTTAAACGAGCTCTTGGATTGCATCGCCGCCCTGGGAGTCGCTATAGACTACGATCAGATTGGGCTTAAACCTGATCTGAGAGAGATTAACTCTCCCCAGGTTACCCACTACGTTGCTGTGGTAGAGGAACAATGCGGCGACCCTTCTTCTATCTTAAGGACTAGCTATGTCCGGATTCCTGATCTCTCCATGCCGGATTCCTGCGGAGGGGAGGACGTCACTCAAGCCATGAACCTAAAGTCAGGCAGCGGGCTAGATTAATTGGACAGCATCCAAGAACCCAAGCTTCCAAGTTCGGAAACTTCTTGGCCCCTGAATTTTAGATTGTACGGGGTTCCGAATTTAATTCCACCCGCCCACCCAAACACAAGCGATCTATCCCAAATCCGGCAAGAGCCCGCAGAAACAGTACACCATTACTGGGCCAGATTCCTCCTGGTCATAAACAGGATAAAGGATTGCCGTGAGGAGGACGTGATTTCATTCTTCTGCAATAATTGCACGGACAAGGGAATTCTCAACACCGTAAGGCGTCGCGAAATCACATGCTTCGCCGACTTAGCGTCCATAGTACGAAAGTACTGTGCAGTGGAAAGCGCCTGGAAATCCGAAATAAATTTTTGGGATAATCCGGCCCTGAATACAACCCCAGTCCGAAATAAAAGGGTGCATTATTGCCAGGCACCTGGGTTAAACACCAAAAAGCAAAAACCCTCTATAGGGCATGGAACCGCACTGGAAGGATGGCTCAATGGACCCTGCAAAATTCATAGTACAGAGGGTGCCACTCCAACTCATAGCCTTAGAGCATGTTGGATACTATGGCAGGTGGCCAAAAGTGGCGAAGAGCTTCTAACTCCAGAATACCAGCCCAAGGATACCAGTATGGTATTAACAGTCTTCGAGACTTTCGCATCAAATAATATGCGGAAACGAACACTCCGCAGCCTTGCCGAAGTCTACCAAGTAGCAACAATAAACCCATGGAGTGACACGACTATTACTTTTAATGCCAGTGACGAACCTAAATTCCGAAGAGCCCGAGCACCAGCTGCATTGGCCTCAGTCCAATAGTGGACAGCTTTCGCCTTACCAAGGTACTCATGGACGGTGGCAGCGGACTGAACCTCATTTACGAGGAAACCCTCCGAAAATTGGAAATAGACTGGAGCCGCATTGAGCGAAGCAGCACAACCTTTAGAGGAATAATCCCCAGTCGGGAAGCATGCTATACAGGAAAAAGCACACTGGATGTGGTGTTCGGCACGCCGGATAACTACAGGTCCGAGGAGGTCACGTTCCAAGTGGCCCCGTTCAGCAGCGGATATCACGCTCTACTAGGGCGAGAGGCATTCACAATTTTTCAAGCTATACCCCATTACGGGTACATGAAGCTCAAAATGCCCGGGCCCAAAGGAATCATCACTCTTGCTAGTGACCTGGACATAGCACTCCACGCCGAAAATAAGACAGCCACACTGGCCCTGGAGGCACTATCCGAAGCCCTAGCGGCCGAGGAACTCACTACGCTGCGCTCCACGGTGAATAGGGACGATGTGATACTCGATAAGAGATCCAAGTCCACTTCCTTTAAACCAGCGGACGAAATAGTCAAATTCCAAGTCCATCCAACGGACCCTACAAAAACGGCCTCCATTGGGGCACAATTAAATCTTGATGTAGACGCCGCACTACGAGAATTCCTATGCAAAAATTGGGACATCTTTGCCTGGCACCCTTCAGACGTGCCAGGAATCCCATGCCGGCTGGCCGAGCACAGCCTAAACATCATAAAAGGATTCAAGCCAATCAAACAGGCTCTTCGGCGTTTCTCCGAACCCAAAAGACATGCCATGGGAGAGGAACTAGCCAAATTATTGGAGGTCGGATTCATCAGAGATATAAAACATCCGGACTGGCTAGCAAACCTGGTGATGGTACCAAAGAAGGACAAATCCTGGCGCCTATGCGTCGATTTTAAAGACCTCAACAAGGCTTGCCCAAAGGATCCCTTCCCCTCCCCCGCATCGATCAAATTATCGACGCTACCGCAGGACACGATTCATTGTGTTTCCTCGACGCATACTCCGGCTACCACCAAATTAAGATGGTAGAGCCCTACCAGGCCGCAACGGCATTCATCACCCCATACGGCCCATTCTACTTCAACACAATGCCCTTTGGGCTCAAAAACGCCGGCGCAACATATCAGCGCATGATTCAGACATGTCTGGCAAACGAGATCGGCAAAACAGTGGATGCATACATAGACGATGTGGTCGTCAAAACCAAGCACGTCGAAACTCTAGTAGACGACTTGAGGCTCACGTTCGATAATCTCCGAACATATGACATTAAGCTTAACCTAGAAAAATGTGTTTTCGGCGTACCAGCCGGAAAGCTCTTGGGCTTCATTGTATCCGGTAGAGGAATTGAAGCAAACCCAGCCAAGATCCAAGCTCTGTCACAATTGGATATCCCAAAGGGCCTCAGAAAAATACAAAAATTGACGGGATGCGTGGCGGCTTTAAGCCGCTTTATCTCCCGTTTAGGAGAAAAGGCATTACCCCTTTATTGCCTCCTCCGACGCACCAAACACTTCGAGTGGACGGATGCCGCCACGGCCGAACTCGAATAAATAAAAGCCATATTGGCAACAAACCCAGTCCGGGCTGCGCCCAACATAGGCGAACCAATGCTATTATATATCGCGGCAACTCATCAAGTGGCGAGCGCGGTGCTCATTGTCGAATGAGAAACGGACGGACACATGTTCCCCCTTCAAAAACCAGTTTACTACGTGTCCACTGTCCTGACTCCATGCAAGTCACCGTACCCGCATTATCAGAAGATAGCGTACGCGGTGTTCATGGCATCCTGGAAGCTGTGGCACTACTTTCAAGAGTGTTCGATAACAGTAGCCTCCGAAGTACCTCTTAATGACATTATAAACAACTGCGACGCGGCGGGCCGGATTGCCAAATGGGCCATTGAGCTCCTCCCGTTCGACATAACCTATAAGCCACGGCGAGCTATTAAGTCGCAAGTTTTGGCCGACTTCATCGCCGAATAGACTGAAGCCGAACTCCCTACAGAGTACGGCGCATATTCCAACTGGATCATGCACTTTGACGGCTCCAAAATGTTGGCTGGTCTGGGGGCTGGCGTCGTCCTGACGTCCCCAACCGGAGATACGGTTCAATACGTACTCTAGATAATGTATACGTACTCCAACAACGCACCCGAATACGAGGCCCTTCTACATGGCCTCCGGATGGCACTCTCCATGGGCATTCAACGCCTAGAGGTGCGCGGGGATTCGAACCTCATGATATCCCAAATAAATGGAGACTTCGATGCCAAGGATCCGAAAATGGCAGCTTATCACAATGCCGTCCTAAAAATGTCATCTCGGTTTGAGGGGCTCGAATTTCACCATATAGCCCAGGATAACAACCAGGCAGCAAACATATTGGCACGCATTGGCGCAAAGCGCGATGCCGTCCCTCCCAACTCTTCCTAGAGAGGCTGTTTAAGCCATCCATACTATGGGAGGGGGAATCCGGAAATAATAACTCGGACCCAACCGCACTGCCCGACACCGAACATTCTGACACAATCGGCGGTTCTGCCAACGAAGTAACATCCTCAGCCCATGTAATAATGGCAGTCATTGCCCCGTGGACGGAACCATTCCTAGCCTACCTAACTAGGCAGGAACTTCCCGAGGACCAAAACGAGGCCTGCTGCATAGTGCGGCGATCTAAAGCCTATAAGGCCCATGAGGGAGATCTTTACAAGAAAAGCACAACCGGAGTCCTTCAAAGGTGTATCTCCGAAGAGGAAGGGCAGAACCTTCTGGCTGAAATTCATGCTGGACTTGGCGGGCACCATGCCGCAGCCCGGGCCCTTGTAGGCAAGGCCTTCCGTACAGGATTTTATTGGCCGACGGCCCGGGCAGATGCTCAGGACTTAGTCCAACGATGCGTCGGTTGCCAGCTCTTTGCTAATCAAAGCCACATGCCACCCACCGCCCTCAAAACTATACCCATACCTTGGCCCTTCACGGTCTAGGGGCTTGACATGGTTGGACCCCTTAAAGGAGGAACCCACAAGAAAAGATACCTACTGGTCATGGTGGATAAGTTCACCAAATGGATAGAGGCCAAGCCTGTTAAGACGGCCGAATCCGGACCGGTGATAGACTTCATATCAGGGGTTGTACACCATTACGGCATCCCCCATAGCATCATCACTGACAATGGCACAAAATTTACGGCCGACGAGGTTAAACTCTGGTGCAAAAACATGGGTATCAAACTCGACTATGCTTCAGTCTATCACCCTCAAACTAACGGTCAAGTCGAGCGAGCAAATGGTCTAATCATGAGCGGCATCAAACCCCGATTAGTGCGGTCCCTTAAGGAATTAACATGCACTAGGTAGAGGATCTCGATTCCATACTCTGGGGGCTGCGGACCACTCCAAATCGCACCATCGGATTTACACCATTCTTTATGGTATACGGCGCAGAGGCAGTTCTGCCCTGTGACATAATTCATGACTCACCTCGCGTGCGCATGTACGAAGAAAGAGAAGCCGAGCTCGATCAGCAGGACAGTTTGGACGCATTGGAGGAGGAGCATGACGTGGCAAAAGCCCGTTCGGCATTCTATCAATAGCAAGCTCGAAGATATCAAAGCAGAGAAGTACGGGCCAAAACTTACAACGTTGGCGAGTTAGTTCTACGCTTGTTGGACAAGAAAAAGGACAAACTCAAGCCCAAATGGGAAGGTCCCTTTATCATTAACCAAGTCCTAACTGGTGGAGCGTACCGTCTGCGAGATGCATCGGACAACCGACTCGAGCCGAACCCATGGAACGCAGCCCGTCTCCGAAGATTTTACGCCTAGCGCCGGACTCTGAGTTCATCTCCTTCCTCCATCTATATTTTACATATTAGCTGTCTTTTGTTTCTCTCCTTCTCCCCCCTTTTCCTATTACAGCCTTTGAAAGCTTGTTCGTGCATTGTTCGCACACACTTGACGCACTATCCGTGCTCATTGTACATGGGGGCTTCTTTAACAGAAGCTTATTTATACGGGCTTCATGCCCAACACATGTGTCACACTTCCGCATGTACCTTTTATTCACCATTATATGCATCGATATGACTTAAGTTTTGGCCAAGCTGGGTTGCCTGGCTCCTGTGCTTACCCATACGTTCCCAATTGTTCGGCTAGGCGGTAAAGGGAGCACCTCTGCGATTGTTACTGTCGGGTCAGCCGGATGTGTACCTCAGACTGGGTGAAGCCGAAAGCTAGCGTTCTTAAGGGAATATTCGGTCGGTGAACTAAAAGACGATTTCTTACCTATTTATTCATCTGCCCCCAGATGTTTTTCTGCTTTTTTCGCAGTCTGGACATGCACTTTAGGGCATGCCTCCCAGGGAAAGGAACCCCTAACGGAACAATTCTCCTTGGAAGATGTTTCTTACTAACCATGTAATATAACATAACTAGTTGGGCACTTGTCTGATAAAGCACTAATGACCCCTACGCCTGGTCTCCACGCATGCCCCGGTTCTTATATAACCGTGAGGGTATTCGGACACACTCCAGACTATTGGGTCCCGAGGTTGAAGCGAAAAGGTCCGCTATGACAAACGGTCTACAATCCGGCTAGAAGGCATTTTACATGTCATCTTAAATTACATAGTCAACTTGACTGGGCATATTCCTCTTCAATGCCATCCAGCAGGCTGTCTAGTTTACAGTCCTGTTGGGAATACTTTGCGGCCAATTCTGCTTGGCCGTACACTAAGCTCACAGGGATCTCCTTCCCATCAGGCCCCGCAGGTCCGACCTCGGCCATGTGGTTTGGGTCAGCCTTCGTGTACCGCGTCTTCACCATGGCCCAGGCCTCCTTGGCGCCTTGATGGCAGGCCGATATCTTCCATAAGTGGAAGCACTGTCGCGCTCCCTGAAGCCTCTCTGCAAGCTCTCCAAGGCCTTCGGGCAAGGAGACAGATGGCCACAAGGCCTGGGCGACGCCTTTCATCACCTGCCTAACTCGTTCATGCAGTTGCAAGAGCTCGGGAAGAAGGTCACCCGTAGAACCGGGCATCTCCTCTGCAGGACGGCCTGTGAGCATACCTACATACATAACTCTGTTAGACGACTTCCTTGCGGAACTATTTTTCAAAGTTCGTTCAAGCACTTACTAAAACTGCCGTGTCGAAGCCGCTGATTCTCCTTAACGGAGTCAGATAGCTGGGCACGAACATCCTTTAGTTCCTCACCCAGCTGGGTGTTGGCATCTTGGAGATTATTTTTCTCCTGCCTCACCCTTGTAAGCACATTCTCGCCGGCCTTTAACCGACGCATGAGCTGTTGCTTGTCCGGATCTATCCCGGCGCCATCTGCAATATTATTGTCAGACTTATACACACGCCGCACTTCACAAATTACTTGTCTTTTGAAGCATATATTACCAGAGGGGGTCTCTTTGGCTTCCCCCGCTGTGGCTAGTGTGGCCTCAAGTTGGGCTTTGCACTCCTCCAGCTCCTGGGACAGTTGGGTATTCTTTTCGGTAAGACCCTGCACAACAAATGATCTTTAAATCAGTTATTCTAACTATTTCAAGTCTCGGGGGCTACTGGCATATATAACTGTCAAATCTTCTCACCCGTATGTCTTTTACATACTGCTCTGTGGCTCTGGCTAGACCATTTTGAGCGGCACAGAGGTGCGCATCTCCCGAATTAAAGGCATCCAATGCCTCTGGGGAGAAACACGCGTCACGAAGAGCTGTCCGGCGGCGCCTGTGATTCATGGAACTCTCCACCTCGGAATTGGTGGCAGATAACCTGTCGGCATCCTCTGTTGGAGGAACATCCGACGCACGCCCCGTGTTCGCCTCCGCTTCTGGACCAGTCTTTTGAGCCTGGCGAGCGGAGGACTGATTGGCAACCTCTCCGGATACAGTCCGGCGAGCGCTCTTCTTCCTGAAAAGGCACGAGCGTTAGTATGCCTCCCGGGAATAAAGCCGGGGAGTAAGGTGATGCGCCATACCGTTGCACTGGAGTTTTGATCCGGACCACACTTCTTTTTAGCCTGCTAGGCCGTGCTGCCCCTTGTTGGCCAGCCGCCGCGGGCTCGGCCTTCCACCTCAAGGGCGCCCCCCTGTGAAACACCATCGGTATACGGTGATCAAGAACACGCATGGATGGGTCATTTTCAAAGTATCGGGACTTTGGTCTCAGTTACCTGCGAGGCGGGAAGTATTCTGGGGTAATCGGCCGTGATGGCGACCAAGGCATTATCGATGCTCAGTTGATGGAAAACCCCGTTGATCAGCTCCACCGATATGTCCGGATCCTCTTGGGAGGTCGGATCGAGGAACCGTTCCGGATCCTTGGGTTGTGGAGGCGGGTTGTTTATATCCTTTACGGCCCGGCGCAGTTCCTGCGCCAAAATCACAAAATGAGATACTTGACTATGGGAGTACGGATCGGATAGGCAAAAATGAATGTCCGCTTACCCAACTTGGAGGATTGTTCATAGAAAATCTGCCCTGCGGATTGATGCGGAGGAATTCCTCCTCTTCTCCCTTGTACAATACAGACAAGATCTTCATCAGATCAGCGACCGATCCCGGCCCCTTACGGCCGCAGCGGGTGGCATCATCCTCCCCGTTAAAATCCCACATGGGTGGCCTCTACACTGGAGCGGCTGCACCCCCCGCATAATGCATATGGCCATGACCCCGATCATGGTCAGTCCGGAATGAGCTAACAACCTTATCTGGCTCATCAGGTAAATGACGTCCCTATCGTTTTCCCTCTGAGGGCTCCGTGGACGCTAGCTTAGGCGTTTCTTCAAAGGAGCGTTATTAAACTCAGGGAGGCCGACCCGAACAGGGTCTGGCAGGGGGACATCTTCTATATAAAACCATGCCGAAGGCCAGTCTTCGGACGCCTTCTTCGGGGTTCCAGATAGATATCCGGTCCCGGCGATGTGCCATAGTTCGGCTCCGCCCACTTGATATATCGACCCCTCTTGAGAACGGGGCACAAGGCAGAATAGCTCTTTCCATAGTGCAAAATGAGGCTCGATGCCCAAAAATACCCTGGCTTCTCGCATTCGTTCGACACGTGGAAGATGGCCATTATTGGGCGTGGAAGCTGAGGAGCGCAATATTTACAAGAAGCCGGACGCTATTCGACAGGTACACAGGATTTGGAGAAGAACCCGCCTTGCAATGCCGAAGACAATCTACGCGCCGGACTTATCGCCATTGAAGCCTGGTTTGGGGGCTACTGAGGGAGTCCCGGACTAGGGGGTGTCCGGATAGCCGAACTATCATCTTTGGCTGGACTCCTGGACTATGAAGATACAGGATTGAAGACTTCGTCTCGTGTCCGGATGGGACTTTCCTTGGCGTGGAAGGCAAGCTTGGCGATACGGATATGTAGATCTCCTACCATTGTAACCGACTCTGTGTAAACCTAACCCTCTTCGGTGCCTATATAAACCGGAGGGTTTTAGTCCGTAGGACGAACAACAATCATACCATAGGCTAGCTTCTAGGGTTTAGCCTCTCTGATCTCGTGGTAGATCTACTCTTGTACTACCCATATCATCAATATCAATCAAGCAGGAGTAGGGTTTTACCTCCATCGAGAGGGCCCGAACCTGGGTAAAAACATCGTGTCCCTTGTCTCCTGTTACCATCCGCCTAGACGCATAGTTCGGGACCCCCTACCCGAGATCCGCCGGTTTTGACACCGACAGTGTCCATATGTGTGTTGTGGCGGAAGGGCAATGTGGAGATGGTGTGCGTGTGATACAGACATAGAGAGGTGTGAATGTGCAAATGATCATGCATGAGTGAGACATAGACAGATGTCGATACGTTGTGTATACATGAGAGAACGGTCTTCTAGTTTACTTGTGTGTGTGTGTGTGTGTGAGAGAGAGAGAGAGACAGAGACAGAGAGAGATACAGAGAGAGGAGCATCCGTAACACAACAACCATCTCTCTCGATTCGTCTGTCCCTCGCACGATCGCATGCAACACATGCATCAACGCGCACATTTTGACACCCTCACCCTGCCCCTGCCCACCTCAAGGCCAGCACAATCTCTTCGTGAATATCCATTTCTCTCCTTAGGTTTGTTTTCTCTCAATATCTGACACACACACACACACACACACACACACAGACACACGCAGCACAACACACACACACACTCCCCCGAGCACACAATTCATCCCCATCCAAGGTTATACGGCGACCACTCTCGCTTGTGCTTCTTTGCACCCCAACATGCACAACACCTCAATCTTCAAAGAGGGCATCGATCAGATCGAAGACGGCGACCACACCGCGCTAGAGAATGCGGGGTCATTTGGAAGCAGGGTGATGTGACGACGGCTGACTGACTCCTCCCCCCACCCTCTCTCTCTCTTGCACAAAATTACCAATCCCTTTCTCCCCCACACAAAATTGTCAATCCCTCAACCCACGAGATCCTTCCCCTCTCGTCCATGTTTTTCCAGCTCTCTCATCAAACATGTTGTCTCTTCTCCTTCCACGTATACAGAATCCGGATGCACACGCATCTCACGTATATTACATGTCTCCATCTTTCTCACAGACCTAACTTCTTCCTCTCTCTTTCTCTCTCTATCTCTCTCTGTCTCGTTAGGTTTGTCTCCTACTCTCACGTCCACATACATACAATCTTTCCTGCCCTATCTGCTCCATCTTCAAAAGCTCTCTCTGCACGTTTCATTCACACATTGGGATATGTCAAAATGTTGCTTCTATAATGGCTGATGTAGAGTTATGGTTGTTTGTGTTGCATCCTACAAAGTAATAACTATGAAATGCATTTAGATGCTCATTTGACTGGGATTATGTGAGTTTGAGCATGTTGTGAAGTACTATAGACCTTGTATACATCTTGGGTTTCGACAATGATTGTAACTATTGAATTGTATAGACCATTACATTCGAAGTCAATAGCCTAATATATTTATTTCACAATTTCAACAAATGATTAGTTCACTACAAACTAAGAAAACAAATGTGTACTGCCTCCATTTTTATTTAAGTCCGCGTATTAGCATTGGTCAAAGTCAAGTTTTGTAAACTCTCAGAAAGCTTATAACAAAAAAATATTAACATATACAATAACAAATAAATACCATTAGATTCATTATTGAATGTACTTTCACATCATCCATATTTGTTATGGTAAATGTTTATATTTTTCTATAAACTTGGTCAAACTTTAGGAAGTTTGACTTCGGTCAAACCTAATATGCAGAGTTTACTACTACTAATCGCTAGTTGCTTAGCCGAATCACTCAACACGCCACACGAGGAGTCCAGTGTCACAAAATTTTGAGGTCGGCGGGAAAATCTCCCGCGACCCTAATTCGAGCAGTGGGAAGTTACCATCATAGCCTTCGGAACAGGCCTACGGATGACGCTTGGTATGGGACTATTTTCGTAACTTCAGGTTCACCCTGCCCAGCCAACCCCACCCCGGCACCCAGAGTAGTACACCTGAATACTCCCCATTTTCTATCCCCACCGCAAAATAGACTTCTCCATGGCACCGTAGCCTTCGTGTTCCTCCCCTTTACGTCGGTGCACTCGTCCACCGCAGCGCATCTGCCTCATCGACGACCTCGTATGCCGCACTAGAGCCGGTCCACCGTCGTCGTCGTACACGGAGCCCCTTCCCTGGCATCGTCTTCCACGGTCTCGGATTTGCTTCCCGGAAGCCAATGCCAAGCGCAGAAGTACCACCGTCGTGGACAATGAACTGACTCCCGTTGCCGACCATGACTCACAGAGGCCGCAACAACCATCATTCTCCTCCTCGATTGGTAATGTGTGTATTGAATCACTTAGCAGTACATGTGCAGTTCCAATTTTGTTCATACATACCCTTCAAATTTCCTGGGTGCTATTGTTCCCGTAAAAGTAACTGGTTATAGCCTCCATTGTCCAACAGAATATTAGCTTGTAATTGTGCATCGCTCCTGTATCGCGCTATGCTTGGGTAGGTTTTTCATCTGCAACCAGTAGTGTGGCAAATGATGGAAAGGTTTTTAGAACTAGAAAGATGCCCATGCGTTGCACGCATCAAGATGCATTTGTATGAGTAGTTTATCTTGTGGGAGAAAAGGATGAATGAGGGAAGGCCTTATTTGCAAATCTGGAGAGGGGTATGAGTATCTTTTTGCAAAATTCCCATTTGTTTCCTTCCTATCTGTCAGATATAAGTTGGACGGCCTATATTGCAAGAAAAAAAAGTATAGATAAAAAAGTAGACAGTAAAGAAAGTAGAGATAAATATTAAATATTAAATATTAAATAAACATAACAGTAGAGAAGAGAGTAGAGATAGCAGAGACATCAGGAAAGGATCGCGCGTGCGGGAAAAAGCGGCCGAGCGTGCGCTAGTTTTGGCGCGCGGCATCCGGCGCGCTTTATAAAATCCAACACCCTCCCACCGCTCTGTGCCTTGCCACCGTTATCTCCCTGCTCTGTGCCTCGCCACCGCTCTCTCCCCGCTCTTTTTCACCTCGCCGCCGCCACACCACCATGCCGCCGCGTCGTCGGGAAACTTGGGGATCCCGCGGCGTCCGCGCACGCCCCTTCGGTGGCTTCTCCACTGAGATCCGGTTCCGCATGATGCGCCTTGGCCTCGGCAATTTCGACACCACCAACGAGGCCGCCCGCGCATACGACGTGGCGGCATGGCGCCTCCTGTGGCCTCATAGAACATTGAACTTCCCCAACTTGCCGACGCGGGAGCGGGCGCAGGAGCTCGCGCCTCTGCCGCGGCTTAGCGCCGATGAGGATCGTCGCGACAACCGGAGGCGGGAGCATCGTCTCGGCATCGCCGAGATGGACGAGGAAGCCATGGCGCTATGGCGCCAACACTTCCCGCAGGACATCATCAACGAGCGCGAGTTCTACGCGCAAAGGAGGGCGGAGAGGGATAAGAGGAGGGCGGAGCGAGCCGCCTATCGCGAGGACAAGCGTAGGTGAAAAGCGGACGCTCAATTCAACATGAGGCTTGGAGCAGCGTCGTCCTGGGAATCCGATGATGATCGGTATCTTCACGCCTACAGTCAGACGTCGGAGGAGGACATCACCGAGGAGGAGTCAGACGACGAGGAGTAGTTGAATTATCTTTTTTTATCTATCTATGCTGAGAACTATCCTCTACTCTCTAGTATCTACTTCTCAATCTCAGCACTGTAAACACTTTTTTAAAGCGTCGCGCGTTGCGATTCTGTTGGGGATGCTCTAACATGGCAGACGAGTGCTTTAATGTTGCCCACAAGATGCGCGAGTATTACTAGTAGTATATTTTTCTTGCCATGTTGAGATTTTGAAACCACGAGTGCGAACATGCAGAGGAGCAATGAAGACCAAACACGGGATATTCGGGACATCTTCAAGGAGCGTGGCAAGTTAAAGAGGAGCTGCACCGAACCTGTAAAACGAGCTTTGGTAAGTAACACCCTTTCAATTACTTTCATTTAGCCTTGTGTTCTTCGATGTGTATATGTTGTAGTTTCTGTTTCTCTTAAGCATGGTGTTCTTCGATGTGTAATAAGAAGAGTCTTAATCGTCCTAATGCTTTCGTTTTTAGCTTGATGTAGGAAGTGGGTGTTCTCACCTTGTAGTCTGATTCTATTTTTTTCCTTTTGAATTCACTTCTTCGAGTTCTATTTATCTGGCTTCCACTAAATGGATCTAGGTTGCTCTGAGTATTGATCTAAAAAAGAAGTAACTTCATGTCAGGATGCAGTTCCTGCGAGGAGGGAAGTATGGTCAACCTGGAGATCATGTTTCCAAAATGAGGCTGGATTACACACAAGGTGCCAGTTCCCTAATGATGCTGGATTAGACACAAGGTGCAAATTCCCAGATGATGCTGGATTACAGACAAGCCAGCTGGAGTCGTTAGCTGTTCGTGTCCTCGTGGCATTAGTAAAGGCTGAAAGAAAGCGTGCAGCAGCCCTTGAGAATGTAGCTGAGTTCCTAAAGAAGCAAAAAGAGCAATCAGATGCTCTCTTCACCCAAGCCAAAGAAGAGATGGAAGAAGCCAAAAATAAGCTAGCAGAGGCAGAGCAGGCTAGGCGTCTCCTGCTATCTAAAACTGTTGTCAATACAAAATTTCCTTCATAATAGCTAGGTTCAAATGTTTATCCAGTCATCATGCCTGTTGTGATGTCCGTGCATGTACTGATGTGGCACAAAATGTTTTTTTCGGGTCATGTAATAACAGCAATTACTTTCCAAACAATAACAGACGAAGCATTGGACATGGTATAGTTCATGCGCAAGCCCGACATTCCAAGTTCAACTTCCACATCAAACTCATGTTCACAGATATCTGCACATTCATACATAATGTCCACAACCATGATTCACTTCAAAGCCAAAAAAAGTGAGGAGAGTTATAAATAAAGAAAAACCTCTACTAGTTCCTGCTACTAGTGCAAGCACAACAAGTCAAGACCATGCGTAAATTAATTATATTTTAGTCATTTTTTGTGTTCTAAAATGCCTGCCGGCTCGTGGAAGGATGTGTTGCCGGCACACGCATGGATTCAATGAAGTCAGGCGGGGCAGTCTTAAGCTGGTTGCACGCGGCGATGAGGCGTGCTCAGCCGGGCCTGCAGCGAGTGCGGCCCTCTTGGCCGGCACGCCGGTTCAATGCCTACGCTATGAGAGGTTGCGTCCGTGTCAGAGCAATCACTCCCTCCAGTCCTTTTTTGTTTGGGTATAACAAAATCTCATTTTCCATTCACATTTCACAAGTAAAATTCGTGGACAAACTTTGACCCAAACTACAATGGGGACTAGTAAACCAGAATGGAGGTAGTAGTTTTTTTAATCGAAGAAGGGTTTCCCCTTCCGATTTTCATTACTGAAAACCAGCAACTAAATCTAAACCATACAATTTGCCCTAGAACTACCAGGTTCAACATCTCGCAACATAAACCCATACAACCATACGCCAAGGAGGTACGTAGTAATATGAATTCCATTTTTGCTCCATACCAATCGTTCTAAAAACTAGTTACTACTTATAATGCGCCATTGAAAATCAGAACTCTTAACCCCGCTAAAAAACGATATTTTAAGCGTGGCTACTCGATCTGTGGCAACTGGCGAGCCACCGCGCTCCAAGTCGTTCACCTGTGGTCCCAACCATCAACTCCTACGGATCAAATTATCACACGAGCTAACTATTCCTACAAAGGTGCCCCACCACGTACCCGGTACCTGCGAATGCAGCAATCGTGCACCTAGGGTTTTAGGGTTTATTTGTTAACGTCGCCTTTACGTAACACTCATGTGTGCGAGACATCGCGAGGCCGACTGCGTGCGTGCGCCTCTTCTCTTCGTGTATGTACTCCACCATTTGTCTGGTGTCCAAAAACTTATAATAACTACTAGCAATGTGCGAATGCGTTGCCACACGATCAAAGTATATTAATACATATTCACCGATTTGATAGAAAAAAAAGTCTAGTTTTGAAATACGTATACCACTAAAAATATGTTATGTTTCACTCAAAATATATTCCTTTGGCAGTTTTGATGAGATAAGGGAGGAATGTTGTTGGTTTCAAGATTCGAGAAGTGGTATATGTCTAATTTCTACTCTTACTAGCAAGATGCCCATGCGTTGCACGGAACATCAAGATCTTGTGGGAGAAAAGGATGAACGAGGGAAGGCCTTATCTACAAATGTGGGGAAGAGTGCGGCTAAATTTCCATATTTTCCTTCCTATCCGTCAGATATAAATCGGATGACCTACATTGCAGGATGGCAGGCCCACCATCATCACCAGCTCTATTTTTTATCCCTACTCTTATAAAAAGCATTGTCGGTGATGATCATGTGCCTGCTACCATTTCCCCCACAAGATAAACTACTCATACAAATGCATCTTGATGTTTCGTGCAACGCATGGGCATCTTGCTAGTTGTTGCAAAAAGCCCATGTGTGTGTGAGAGAGAGGGAGAATGGAGGAGGACAAAGTGCATGTGTGACAAAGACACAAGGAGTGTGTGTGCGATAGGTATCAGCTTAAAATGAGGCGATAGTGTGTGTGTGCACGATCGAGAGGGCGTGTCTCAAGAAGGGAAGAAAAATCTACATAGATACAAGGAGCGGGAGAGAGACATGTATGGGATGGTGGAAGCACGAGTGTGCGGGTGTATAAACCTATCTAGAGGCTAGCTAGTCGATAAATGTTTGTGAGAGAAATATGAGTCGGGGTGCGAAAGCGAGAGTTTTGTGTGTGAGAGAGAGACGGTAGTCGGGAAGGGGAGTGGAAGCAGGATTTGTGTGTGTGTGTGTGTGTCTATGAGAGAAAGAGAGAGGAGACGGTAGTCGGGGTTGTCTGATCGGTAAACAAATGAATGATGCCAGTCTGGGATGGAGATGAAAAGGAGATCACAACAAATGTTGTGTCTACAGGAGAGAGAGAGAGAGAGAGTAATTTTAGTGGTATGAGTCATATGTAGAGACATATAGGGTGTGTGAGAGAATCCCATAGAGAGAATAACAAAGTGAAAGACGAGTGGAGACTGTGTGTGTGGCAGTGAAAAAGAAAGCTTAGGTACCAAGTGATACCAGAGAACAGACGTGAGAGATAATGAAAACCGTGTAATGTATAATGATAGGGAGAGTGTGACACTTCTCAAGGGAGACGTCGAGAGACCATGTTTGCGAGGAAAGGAGAAACATGAAGTGAGCGTGCGGGTGAGCTGGAGAAAAGAGAGTGATAGCTACCTGAAGGAGCATGCATGCGAGAGAGATAGGCGTGAAAGGAGTGAACAAAAAAGGGATTCAAATATTTGAATTCGAGATGATGATACATGTAATCCATACTCGAACCAAAATCGATCTATCAAACATGCATACTCATATAAGATTTCGAGATCAACCTTAAGATTTCGAGATCGTTGTATTTGTAAATATATTATACATATAAAGGAGCAGAATTCTTTGTTGTGCTTTTGAAAGTATATATAAAAAAATGATGTATATAGAATGTAATTCCAATTGAACGCCCGAAAAAAATAGAATACAAACGGGATTCGAATTGAGTTGGCATGGTAAATGTGCACTCTGCAAAATTTGAATGAAGCGGGGAAAGTCGTAGTAACTACCTGAAACCAAAATCTGCGAGATGGAAATTACTATTGCCTATCCCTGCCACGCAAAGCCTATCTGCTGGATTTCTATAGGTTTCGATAGGGGTAGGTTTGTAATTTTACCCAAACGTGACGTAACCGCCTCTCACCCGGATTCATACACGGTGGGCGCCAAAACATAGTGTGTCCTCGGCCAAAATTGACTCCCTCCCCGATTCATATTCATACACGGTGGGCGCCAAAAACAAACTCTCGTCGGCAAATATTTGGTGTATGCGAGATTACCGTGCTATCCCCAACCGATTAATATTGATGTGATGTAGTAGAAATTTGAAACGGGGGCTAATTTTGTAAATTTCCTCGCATTTGAGACAAGCGCACCCTGAATACATGGTTCCCCCCTTCCTCTCTACCTCCCTTTTCCCCATTCGTACTCCATGGGAGCCAAAACACACTCTCCACCCCACCCTCCTCCATCCGCCGCCGCCCGGCACCCCATCCACCGCCGTCCTCCTCCACCATGTCGGAGCTGATACCCCGACGCCGCCGTCCATAAGAGATTGACCTCTCTCATCCATGGCTTCGGACCGGGATCCCCGCATCGTGTCCTCTCGCTTCATCCCCACCGTCGTCCACCTTGCCAGCACCGCTCCTACGACCGTCTCGTCCACTGTGCCCCGCCCCCACCGTCTACCCTCCTAGATCTGCTTCCACGCTGCCGACAGCCATCGCTACCGCAGCACCGTCAAACTCTCAGCAGATGCGTACACGGCGCCACACCAGAGGCGGTACTCTTTCGTATCTGCTCAACTTATTTATCGCAACAAGAAAATAGATCGCCACTGCTTTACTCTGATTTCTTGTCTTGGTTGCGAAGTTGCCTTTGTCCGGTTTGCACCTCCAGATCCGCCATGGAACGCTCAACACTATTCTCCCAATGCTTATGGTTTTCCCCTTTTATATTCCACACTAGTTAAATCACAGTAGACTAAATTTCAAAATTGGGTCAGTCGATTTTTCAGAGCTCGCCGGAGTTCGCCGGTGCGGTCGAAGGGGCTCGGGTGGTTGTGGGGCCTCGCCGAACGAAGAAAACTCGATGCAGGTGGGGGTTGGGGCGGGGGTGGGGGTGGCAGAGGAACACAGGCGGTGGGGGCTGGTGGTCCGGCCGGCGGCCCGTGCGGTGTTCTGTATGGGAAGAATCAGAGATGAGGAAGAAGAAGGGTTAGGAGACATAGGATCTTCATCCAACTGCCTGAAATGGTCGAGAGACAGCTGGGAGTTGCATTCTTAATGCGCTCTGGTTCATCATGTGTGGGCACTACGCAACCAACATTTTATTATCCAAAATCTGCTTGCTCTTCTTTACCATGTTCCTATTCCGTTCTTCTTTAATATATACTCTCTATGTTCCTAAATACAAGTCTTTGTATAGATTCCACCATGGACTACATATGGAGCAAAATGAGTGAATCTACACTCTAAAATGTATCTGGATACATCTGTATGTGATCCATAGTGGAAATCTCTACCAAGACTTATATTTTGGAATGGAGGGAGTATGATAGTAGTACAGTATGTTCCTTGTACTGAAGATGAGCAGGGACATTTGCAGTGTAGAGGTCTATACGGTCGGTTGTGATGGACACTTTGAGCCTCTTTGATTCGTAGGATCTTGTAAACATAGGAATAGGATTTGTAGTGGCCTGCCCACTTGAATCCTATAAGAATAGCAAGGAAATGCGGGGAGTTGTGTCGCCTTTGAGAGTTACACTGATATTAACAGTACCGCACCTTCACTTGAAGAGAGCTGGTATCCGAAGCCTTTCTAGCCGTACCGGCAATACTAGCACATATATTCCAGCAAGTTCCACTTTGCTGATTTTACTCTGATGCTTAAGGTTTTCCCGTTATATCTACACTATGATCTGTGTAGCTGCTTTGTGTCGCACTAGCAGCAGTCCACTCTTGAAGCTAAACACTGCAATGACTTACAAAATTGGCACCAAGGCATTGAGTGCCATTCTGGATGCAATGAAACTCATACGCTCCCCACCTGTTGATTCTTGTTCAGAATATGATCCTAATGACTATTCTAACCTCGAGGAGTCAAAGGCAGATGGCCTGTCCTGTTCACCCATCAAGGTGCCTGTTCTAATTTGGCAATGTTTTATTGATTGCGGGTATCTTGCATATGTTGTCTTGCATTTCTTCTACTTTGTTGCACCGCCATCTGCTTAGTTTACTCATCATATATGTCGAGATGCCATGCCCATCCATTATCAATACATATTCCATCTGTCATCATACCATGTTTTCCACTCAAATGTTGTTCTTGTGCATCAGACATCAAAAAGGAAGAGGGTGATTGCCGAACCTGAAGGAGCACCAGCAAAGTCCTTGAAAAATGTGGTGGTGCCAGAGAAATCAGACAGCACCCCACTTATATTGGCTGTACAACCAGTGACACAAAACGTAGGACCGACTCCAGCAGACTGTACCCATACTTCACTGGCCACACCACTAGCCCCACCACACAGGACCTGCACTCCAGCAAAAGGTATACCGATTTCATTTGCCATAGCACCAGCTGTACCACAGAAAAATCCCACTCCAGCAAAAGTACAGCAAGTCCACCGGCCGAAGACCTATCCCAACTGCAGAGACGGCCAATTCCTGCAGATTGGAACCCCATTCCATTTATTCCTAGTTTAAAAGACAATGCTTTCAATGTTGTTAGGGACTACGTGCATATATTCCCATCATGGGAAGATTATTGTGAAGACAAACACCATTTTCACATCTTCCTGTCCAACTTACGTGTAAGTGCTATTATTCATGGTTATTATTTTCCTGTTTTCTGCTGATTGAACACATCAATGATTTACATTACATTGTTGTAACTAGGCGAGGGTCAATCTGGATAGTCATGACGAGCAAAGCTTGCTTGTGCTTTTCAAGGAAGCATTGCAGCAGTATCGGTGTTACCTGAGGAAATCACACTTTGATGGCAAGTCTATAAACGAATTTCCGGTGAAGTCTCCTGTGCTAAATTTAGAAGACATTGAATGGAAAAACCTTGTTATGCACTGGTCTCGTTCCCAGGATGAGGTACTGTCTATGAAATCACATGACAATTTGAACTTCTACTTTTCCGCATGTGCCTTACGGATCTTTTTTGCAGGAAATCTGCTCGAAGAAGAATTCCGGTTTGACAAGAACGACAGGATATCGCAAATATGCTGCCCGCTGCTTTGCTCTTGTTAGTACCTGTTGTCCTGTATCACTGTACTTGCATACATACCTGGTTCATTATGTGACAGCAGTATGCATGATAGCTTGCTTATCAATTGTTCGCTCCAAATTATCTGATCTGTATGAATGGTTACATTAGTGTAGAATATATCCAATGCCAATGTTTTTTTAGCTCTGCATTGTTCTTGTAAGTACATGTTGTCCTTTATCAGTGTACTTATAATGACAGGTAGTTGTTCATGTACCATCACTCTGCAGCTTATTTTCCTTTGCCCTCCATTTTCTACACATCAGATCTATATTTACTCTTACCATAAGGTTGGTACTGAAGAAGTTTAGCTGTGCATTGCTCTTGGCTGTACCTTTTGCCTGTATCGCTGCACTTACATTTATAGCTACTTGGTTATGTAGCATCACTCTTCATCTTATCTTAAATATTCTCCATTTTTTCGTATATTATCACATCTATATTTACTCTTAACAAAATGTAGAATAAAGGCAATGCTTTTGAAGAAGATTCTGTGGTAAACTTCTTGAATTGCCCCCCCATCAGCATGGACAAGGCCTTTATAGAGCCTGTCTTCACCAATAATGTAAGTTTGTCCATCTCAAGCCTTCAAACTTTGTTGTATATATTTGGTTAGGCATGACTGCAACAGCTGTTTATTTTTGGTGTTTGCATCAAATTGCTTGTTTAAAGTTTATTATGTAGTTCATAAACAAAAGTTTGTCCTTTCTCAATTTAAGTTTTCAGTTGTACAACCAAGTTCCTTCTTCATACCATGTAAATTAAACTATACAGAGCAAGTGATCTTCTTTTGCACTGCATGTATGCTTCTGTTCTTCATCCGTAATCCAGTGGTGTGGTGAACCTACCCACTACAGCACAATGTCATATTCTGCAATGTCTTAACTATGAACAATGTCATATCATTCTACTATTATTTAAACCGTCTCTTTATTTGCCAATCTGAAATGGTATAAATTGACAGCACACTAACCATTGATACTTATGAGTTCTTGATCTGTAATCCAGTGGTGTCGTGAAGCTGCCAACTCCTTCACAATGTCATTTCCTGCCATGTCTTGACCTGAACAATACCATATTGTGTTAATGCAATTTTAAACTGTGTCACTTTATTCGTCAGTAAGAAATGTGATGAATTGTCAGCACTGATACTTTTATGTGCAAAACCTGTCATCTGTCTGCTTGTTTATCTTTCAGAGTGAGGAAGATATAAGTGTTGAACAAGCGCAGTCTCATCA
This sequence comes from Triticum aestivum, assembly GCF_018294505.1. Classification (NCBI taxonomy): domain Eukaryota; kingdom Viridiplantae; phylum Streptophyta; class Magnoliopsida; order Poales; family Poaceae; genus Triticum; species Triticum aestivum. The sequence goes on along the minus strand of NC_057810.1, from coordinate 134,072,806 downwards.
TCTTGCTCAGCTGCTTGCGCTGCAGCTCCCCAGCAGGGCTAACCTTTCTTGAACTCTATTGAAGTGCTGTCGGTTTTGTATATTATTTTGTCGGCGTGTTTATTTGCACTGGTGGCGATCTTTGATGCCCAGTGTATGTAATCTACTGTCTGCTTGTGCTTTATTATCATAGTGGCGAACTTTGATGCCCAGTGGATGTAATATGCCGTAATTTCTTTATTGTATAGTCTAGGTTTTTTCTTATTCACGATGCTGCAGTTATTTTACTGTATATATATCCTGTCTTCGCAGTAAACCGGCCAAACCGTAAAATTACGGTACATAATCGGGCCGTCATGCAATCACGATGTAGGTTGGGCCTGAAACGTGCCGAACAGCTCACGGGCCGGCAGCAGCCCGAAATGAACCCCGGCCCATGATTGTGCGAATCAAATCACGGGCTTTTAACAGGCCAAAATTGTCTCGGTCCTTGTTTGGCCCAATCAGATATCGGCTGCGAGCAGGCCGGATGCAAACTGGGCCGTAGTTAGGCCCAACTATATGACGGGCTTTTAACAGGCCGAAATTAATATAGGGCCGAAATGTTAAACGGGCCCTTAACAGGCCAAAACTAATATCAGGCTGAATTACTAAGTGGGCCTTTAGCAAGTGGGCCCAAAAGCATAGTGTCCAGTTGACGGGCCGAATCTGATATGGGCCATAATTGAGCCCAAAGCCTCTTAAAGGGCCGGACCTGATCTGGGCCGTAATTTGGCCCAGAACATGGTAGGCTTTTAACGGGCCGGATCTCATATGGGCCACTATTAGGCCCGGAGCGTGGCAGGCCATTAATGGACCGGATCAAATATGGGCCGCATTTGGCCCAAAACATGGCAGCCAGTTAATGGGCCGGCCTACTAGGGTCCTCAAAATCTTGTGGGCCTACAGCTGGGCCGGCCCATTAATGTCGGCGAAATCTCGTGGGCCTTTAGCTGGGCCGGCCCATTATGATCCGCAAGAATCTTGTGGGCCTTTACCTGGGCCGGCCCATTATGGCACACAAAAATCTTGTGGGCCTTTACCTGGGCCGGCCCATTATGGCCCGCAAAATCTTGTGGGCCTTTAGCTGGGCCAGCCCATTATGGTCCGCAAAATCTCGTGGGCCTTTAGCTGGGCCGGCCCATTATGGTCCGCAAAATCTTGTGGGCCTTCAGTTGGGCCGGCCCATTTAAACTTGATGGGCCGGTCCACGTGTCAACATATCATAGGCGCGTCTCGCCCATTGGATGAGTGACACCTGTGCCAACGCGGACCTGACACGTGTCTCCTCCAGCCAATGATGATTTTACACGTGGAAAATCCCCATTGGTCGGGGCTGTTAACGGGTTATCGGATCCAAAACCCGACCCGATAGCTTAACGGCGTTCCGTTACGGTGGATGCCACGTGTCGGTCACCCTTGACGAAAGCACTTCTGTGACGCGCGATTTATCGTCATGGAAGTGGACACTTCCATGATGATAATTTTGGTAATGTCATGGAACACTTCTACGACAGCACAGGTATGACTATCTTGATTCTGTCATAAATTTGTCATGGATGTACATGCATGACAAAAAACGCGACCTACTGTGACAAACACGTATCATCACGGAAGTGTATTTTTTTGTAGTGAAAGCGTGAGTTCGGCCATAGTTGGGGCCATAGATGTCTCTCTTCTCAGATAACTGGAACTCATGTGTGTTGAGTCTCTCAAGTATGTCAGACGGATCGAGAGTCTTGAAGTCAGGACGTTCTTGAATCATCATGGCCAGGGTGTCGAATGAGCTGTCAAGTGATCTCAGAAGCTTCTTAACCATTTTGTGCTTGGTGATCTCAGTGGCGCCAAGTGCACGAAGCTCATTTGTGATATCAGTGAGACGATCAAATGTGAGCTAAACATTCTCATTGTTGTTTCTCTTGAAGCGGTTCAAGAGGTTGCGAAGAACATCAATCCTTGAGTCTCTCTGAGTTGAGACGCCTTCGTTGACCTTGGAGAGCCAGTCCCAGACTAGCTTCGCAGTTTCAAGTGCACTCACATGGCCGTACCGTCCTTTGGTCAGATGGCCACAGATGATGTTCTTGGTAGTTAAATCCAGTTGAATGAACCTCTTGACATCAGCAGCGGTGACACCCTCACCGACCTTGGGAATGCCATTCTTGACGACATACCAAAGGTCGACGTCAATGGCTTCAAGATGCATACACATCTTATTCTTCCAGTAGGGGTAATCAGTGCCATAGAAGACATGGCACGCGGTGGAGACCTTGATTATCCCTGCAGTCGACATAGCAAAAACTCCAGGTGGTTAAACTGAATCTCACAGAACAAGGGAGCACCTTGCTCTGATAGCAATTGAAAGTGCTAGTTATCAACTAGAGGGGGAGTGAATAGGCGATTTTTATGAAAGTCTTCAAAACACAAGGGTTTTGAAGACAAACAGTAAAGATGAACCTATTGATATGCAGTGGAAGGTAGACTACACTAGACTAGCCATAGACAAGTAAGCAATGAAGTGAAAGCTCGAAGACTATCATGTGACGCCCCCGATTCAATCGTACACTAATCATACACGCAAACGTGTACGATCAAGATCAGGGACTCACGGGAAGATATCACAACACAACTCTAAAAATAAAATAAGACATACAAGCATCATAATACAAGCCAGGGGCCTCGGGGGCTCGAACACAAGTGCTCATAGACGAGTCAGCGGAAGCAACAATATCTGAGTACAGACATAAGTTAAATAAGGTGCCATAAGATGGCTAGCACAAAAGTAGCAACGATCGAAAAGGCAAGGCCTCCTGCCTGGGACCTCCTAACTACTCCTCAAAGCCGAACTCCACGTAGAAACATCATCGGGATCCTCTGGATCCTGGACTCCATTATCTGGTTGCGACATCCGAGAAAAATGGAAAAGGTGGAAAAGAAGGATCAAAGAAACAATGAGCACTCATCCAAAGTACCCGCAAGCAAGGATCTAGACTACATATGCATGGGTATCTGTGTAAAGGGGCAATATCGGTGGACTAAACTGCAGAACGCCAGAATAAGAGGGGGATAGCTAGTCATGTCGAAGACTACGCTTCTGACAGCCTCCGTCTTGCAGCATGTAGAAGAGAGTAGATAGCAAGTTCACCAAGTATCATCGCATAGCTTAATCCTACCCGACGATCCTCTCCTCGTCGTCCTGTGAGAGAGCGATCACCGGCGTGCCTGGTTGCTCTGGCAAGGAGGGGTCATCAATGATACGTCTCCGTCGTATCTATAATTTTTGATTGTTCCATGCCAATATTATTCACATTCATATACTTTTTGGCAACTTTTTATATTATTTTTGGGACTAACATATTGATCCAGTGCCTAGTGCCAGTTCCTGTCTGTTGCATGTTTTTTGTTTCGCAGAAACTCAATATCAAACAGAGTCCAAATGGGATAAAAACGGACGGAGATTTCTTTTTGGAATATTTATGATTTTTGGGAAGTAAAATCAACGTGAAACGGTATCCGAGGTGGTCACGAGGTAGGGGGCGCGCCCTACCCCCCCCCCCCCCCCCCAGGCGCACCCCTGACCCTCATGGTCCACCCGTAAGGCGGTTGATGCTCTCCTTCTGGCGCAAGAAAGCTAATTTTAAAAGGAAGATCTAAGCGAAAGATTCTCTCCAATCGGAGTTACGGATCTCCAGATATAAAAGAAATAGTGAAGGGGTAGAATCTGCCAACACAGAGAACGCAGAAACAGAGAGATAGATCCAATCTCGGAGGGGCTCTCGCCCCTCCCAAGCCATGGGAGCCAAGGACCAGAGGGGAAACCCTTCTCCCATCTAGGGAGAAGGTCAATTAAGAAGAAGAAGAAGGGGGGCTCTCTCCCCCTTGCTTCCGGTGGCGCCGGAATGCCGCCGGGGGCCATCATCATCACCGCGATCTTCACCAACACCTCCGCCATCTTCACCAACATCTCCATCACCTTCCCCCTGCTATGCAGCGGTGTGACCTCTCTCTTACCCGCTGTAATCTCTACTTAAACATGGTGCTCAACGCTATATATTATTTCCCAATGATGTATGGCTATCCTATGATGTTTGAGTAGATCTGTTTTGTCCTAATGGCTATTTGATGATCGTGATTGGTTTGAGTTGTATGTTTTATAATTGGTGCTGTCCTATGGTGCCCTCCGTGTCGCGCAAGCGTGAGGGATTCCCGCTGTAGGGTGTTGCAATACATTCATGGTTCGCTTATAGTGGGTTGGTATGGTTCACTGAAACACAAACCCGAGTAAGAGGGATTATTGCGTATGGGATAAAGGGGACTTGATGCTTTAATGCTATGGTTGGGTTTTACCTTAATGAATCTTTAGTAGTTGCGGATTCTTGCTAGAGTTCCAATCATAAGTGCATATGATCCAAGTAGAGAAAGTATGTTAGCTTATGCCTCTCCCTCAAATAAAATTGCAATAATGATTACCGGTCTAGTTATCCATTGCCTAGGGACAAATAACTTTCTCGTGACAACAAGCTCTTTACTTTTACTAATTTAGTTGTGTCTTTATCTAAACAACCCCTAGCTTTTATTTATGTGTTCTTTACTTTCTTGCAAACCTATCCTTTCACACCTACAAAGTACTTCTAGTTTTATACTTGTTCTAGGTAAAGTGAATGTCAAGCGTACGTATAGTTGTATCGGTGGTCGATAGAACTTTAGGGAATATTTGTTCTACCTTTAGCTCCTCGTTGGGTTCGACACTCTTACTTATCTAAAACTGTTGCGATCCCCTATACATGTGGGTTATCAAGACCTTTTTCTGGCGCCGTTGCCGGGGAGTCATAGCGTGGGGTGAATATTCTCGTGTGTTCTTGTTTGCTTTATTACTAAGTAATTTTTATTTGCTGTTCTTAGTTGCTCTCTATCTTTAGTTATGGGTAGGAAACGCAAAATACCAAAAAAATTAGTTGTACCTGCTGAACCAATGGTTGAAGAACCACTCAAAATCTATCACACTACTGAGGCTTATTACTTGGATCATCTTTGATCCCTATGTGTTCGTGCTGAAACCCCAACTAGCTTAGTTGAGGGCAAATCTTTAGATGAGCATGCTTGTTATGTGAGACACCGTATATCTGAAAAAGGGAAACTATTATGGGGTCAAATTCAACGTTTACAATGCTATGCTTGGAATTTATGTTGGGAATATGATTTTACTTGTTGTTCTAAAAACCCTAAAAAACACCTTCCCTACCAATGTGAGTTTATTGATAATGGAATCTTATCTTCTTATGCTAAGGGTGTTTATAGTTACTATGATGTTCAACAAATTGAAGAATTTGTTGCTTTTAAGGGTGCTTTTGAAATTGCTATGTTCATTGAAAAGTATGATGCTACTCTTTACAAATCTGAAAATTTTGCCATACTTGAATATTGTTATGAGAATTATGCTTCTAATGCCTATGTTAAACAATTTATTAAGAAAGTCTCCGCTGTCCAAGAAGAGACTAATATTTTGCAGGAAGCTATGGAAGAAGAAATTGATGAAACTGTGAGCTCATTGGATGAAAAAGATGAGGAGGAGAGCGAAGAACAAAAGGAGGAGGAGCGGATTAGCTACCCGTGCCCACCTTCTAATGAGAGTAACCCTCCAACTCACACATTATTTAATTCCCCTTCGTGCTTACCGAAGGATGGTTGCTATGATGATTGCCATGATGATTGTTATGATCCCGTTGATTCTCTTGAAATATCCCTTTTTGATGATGCTTGCTATGCTTATGGCCAAGATGCCAATATGAATTATGCTTATGGAGATGAACTTGCTATAGTTCCTTATGTTAAACATGAAATTGTTGCTATTGCACCCACGCATGATAGTCCTATTATCTTTTTGAATTCTCCCGACTACACTATATCGGAGAAGCTTGCACTTATTAAGGATTATATTGATGGGTTGCCTTTTACCGTTACACATGATGATTTTGATGAATATAATATGCATGTGCTTGCTGCTCCTACTTGCAATTATTATGAGAGAGGAACTATATCTCCGCCTCTTTATGTTTCCAACACGATAGAATTGCAAGAAACTGCTTATACTATGCATTGGCCTTTACTATGTGTGCATGAATTGTTCTTTTATGACATGCCAATGCATAGGAAGAGAGTTAGACTTCGTTGTTGCATGATATATGTTACTTTGTGCTCACTACTAAATTACAAATCATTGTTAATTAAAATTGGCTTTGATATACCTTGCGATCCGGGTGGATTCATTACTTGAGCACTAAATGCCTAGCTTAATGGCTTTAAAGAAAGCGCTGCCAGGGAGACAACCCAGAGTTTTATAGAGTCATTTATTTCTGTTGAGTGCTTTCATATAGTTTAAAAACAACAAAAAATAAAGAGGGGAACCTAAAAACTTTTCAAAAAGGAAAGTGAAAGTGAGAAAGACAAGCATTGTTGAAGTGGGAGAGCTCCTTGAACTTTGTTCATGCTCACGGAAACTTTGTGAATCTTGATTACAGAAAATTTTCATCAAAAATAATTATCCCCTTGTACAATTCCATTGTATTATAAAAATAATGTGCCAAGGTTTGCCTTTAGGATGTTTACAATGCTTGTTGGTTTGTACGGTGTAGGACAGAAACTTTGGCTGTAGTGCGCGATTTTACATTTTTAACTGGAACGTCAATTGGTTCTGATTCCTTTTGCACTATCTTGCTATACAACTTTTTATTTTTCCTAATTTTGGTAGAATTTTTGGGGTACCAAAAGTATGGTGGATGTTCAGATTGCTACAGACTATTCTGTTTTTGACAGATTCTGTTTTTGATGCATAGTTTGCTTGTTTTGATGAATCTATCAATTTATATCAGTGGATTAAGCCATGAAAAGTTATATTACAGTAGACACAATGCAAAAAAAATATGAATTGGTTTGCAACAGTACTTAGAGTGGTGATTTGCTTTATTATACTAACGGATCTTACCGAGTTTTCTGTTGAACTTTTGTGTGGATGTAGTGTCTAATCGAGGATGTTTCGATATGAGAAGAAGGAAGAGAGGCAAGAGCTCAAGCTTGGGGATGCCCGAGGCACCCCAAGTAAATATTCAAGGAGACTCAAGCGTCTAAGCTTGGGGATGCTGGGGAGGCATCCCCTCTTTCTTCAACAAGTATCGGTATGTTTCAGATCCGTTTCGTTCATGCATTATGTGCAAGTCTTGGAGTGTCTTTTGCAATTAGGTTTTTATTTTTCTTTTATGCACCATGCTAGTATGAGATAGTCCTTGGTTGATTTATATAATGTTCAATGCACTTCACTTAAATCTTTTGAGTGTGGCTTTATAGAATGCTTCATGTGCCTCACTTATATCATTTGAAGTTGGATTGCCTGTTTCTCTTTACATAGAAAACCGCCATTTGTAGAATGCTCTTTTGCTTCTCTTATATTTGTTAGAGCGTGGGCATATCTTTTTTAGAAATAACTAAACTCTCTTGCTTCACTTATATCTTTTTAGAGAGATGACAGGAATTGGTCATTCACATGGTTAGTCATAAAATCCTACATAAACTTGTAGATCGCTGAATATGATATGTTTGATTCCTTGCAATAGTTTTGCGATATAAAGATGGTGATATTAGAGTCATGCTAGTGGGTGGTTGTGGATTGTAGAGACACTTGTGTTGAGGTTTGCAAGTCCAGTAGCATGCAGGTATGGTAACCGTTGTGTGACAAATTTGAAGCATGGGGTGTTTCTTGGATTGTCTTTCTTATGAGTGGCGGTCGGGGACGAGCGCTGGTCTTTTCCTACCAATCTATCCCCCTAGGGGCATGCGTAGTAGTACTTTGCTTCGAGGGCTAATAAACTTTTGCAATAAGTATATGAGTTCTTTATGACTAATGTTGAGTCCATGGATTATACGCACTCTCACCCTTCCATCATTGCTAGCCTCTTCGGTACCGTGCATTGCTCTTTCTCACCTCGAGAGCTGGTGTAAACTTCGCTGGTGCATCCAAACCCCGTGATACGATACACTCTGTCACACATAAGCCTCATTATATCTTCCTCAAAACAGCCACCATACCTACCTATCATGGCATTTCCATCGCCATTCCGAGATATATTGCCATGCAACTTCCATCATCATCATATTCATGACTTGAGCATTCATTGTCATATTGCTTTGCATGATCGTAAGATAGCTAGCATGATGTTTTCATGGCTTGTCCGTTTTTTGATGTCATTGCTACACTAGATCATTGCACATCCCGGTACACCGCCAGAAGCATTCATATAGAGTCATATCTTTGTTCCAGTATCGAGTTGTAATATCGAGTTGTAAGTAAATAAAAGTGTGATGATCATCATTATAGAACATTGCCCCATAAAAAAAGGGAAAGGCCAAAGAAGCCTAAATAAAAAAAGGGGGCCAAAGAAGCCCACCAAAAAAAGAGAAAAGGGGCAATGTTACTATCTCTTTTTCCACACTTGTGCTTCAAAGTAGCACCATGTTCTTAATGTAGTGAGTCTCATACCTTGTGCTTCAAAGTAGCACCATGTTCTTCATAGAGAGAGTATCCTATGCTTGCACTTTCATATACTAGTGGGAATTTTCATTATAGAACTTGGCTTGTATATTCCGATGATGGGCTTCCTCAAATGCCCGAGGTCTTCATGAACAAGCAAGTTGGATGCACACCCACTTAGTTTCCAGTTTGAGCTTTCATACACTTATAGCTCTAGTGCATCTGTTGCATGGTAATCCCTCCTCCTCACATTGATATCTATTAATGGGCATCTCCATAGCTCGTTGATACGCCTAGTTGATGTGAGACTTTCTCCTTTTTTGTCTTCTCCACCTAACCTCCATCATTATATTCTATTCCACCTATAGTGCTATATCCATGGCTTGCGCTCATGTATTGCGTGAGGGTTGAAAAAGCTGAAGCGCGTTAAAAAGTATGAACCAATTGCTCGGCTTGTCATCGGGGTTGTGCATGATGGGGGCATTTTGTGTGACGAAAATGAAGCATGGCCAAACTGTATGATTTTGTAGGGATAAGCTTGCTTTGGCCTTGTTGTTTTGAAAAGACATGATTGCTTTATTGGTACGCTTGAAGTATTATTGTTTTTATGTCAAATGATAGACTATTGCTCTAAATCACTCGTGTCTTAATATTCATGCCATGATTAGACATATGATCAAGATTATGCTAAGTAGCATTCCACATCAAAAATTATTCTTTTTTATCATTTACCTACTCGAGGACGAGCAGGAATTAAGCTTGGGATGCTGATACGTCTCCGTCGTATCTATAATTTTTTATTGTTCCATGCCAATATTATTCACTTTCATATACTTTTTGGCAACTTTTTATATTATTTTTGGGACTAACATAATGATCCAGTGCCCAGTGTCAGTTCCTATCTGTTGCATGTTTTTTGTTTCGCGGAAACTCAATATCAAACAGAGTCCAAACGGGATAAAAACGGACGGAGATTTTTTTGGAATATTTATGATTTTTGGGAAGTAAAATCAACGCGAAACGGTATCCGAGGTGGTCATGAGGTAGGGGGCACGCCCTACCCCCCCAGGCGCGCTCCTGACCCTCGTGGTCCACTCGTAAGGCGGTTGATGCTCTCCTTCTGGTGCAAGAAAGCTAATTTTACAAGGAAGATCTGAGCTAAAGATTCACCCCAATCGGAGTTACGGATCTCCGGATATAAAAGAAACAGTGAAGGGGTAGAATCTCCCAGCGCAGAGAACGCAGAAACAGAGAGATAGATCCAATCTCGGAGGGGCTCTCGCCCCTCCCAAGCCATGGGATCCAAGGACCAGAGGGGAAACCCTTCTCCCATCTAGGGAGAAGGTCAAGGAAGAAGAAGAAGAAGGGGGGCTCTCTCCCCCTTGCTTCCGGTGGCGCCGGAACACCGCTGGGGGCCATCATCATCACCGCGATCTTCACCAACACCTCCGCCATCTTCACCAACATCTCCATCACCTTCCCCCTTCTATGCAGCGGTGTAACCTCTCTCTTACCCACTGTAATCTCTACTTAAACATGGTGCTCAACGCTATATATTATTTCCCAATGATGTATGGCTATCCTATGATGTTTGAGTAGATCTGTTTTGTCCTAATGGCTATTTGATGATCGTGTTTGGTTTGAGTTGTATGTTTTATTATTGGTGCTGTCCTATGGTGCCCTCCGTGTCGCGAAAGCGTGAGGGATTCCCGCTGTAGGGTGTTGCAATACGTTCATGATTCGCTTATAGTGGGTTGGTGAGTGACTAAAACACAAACCCGAGTAAGAGGGATTGTTGCGTATGGGATAAAGGGGACTTGATGCTTTAATGCTATGGTTGGGTTTTACCTTAATGAATCTTTAGTAGTTGCGGATGCTTGCTAGAGTTCCAATCATAAGTGCATATGATCCAAGTAGAGAAAGTATGTTAGCTTATGCCTCTCCCTCAAATAAAATTGCAATAATGATTACTGGTCTAGTTATCGATTGCCTAGGGACAAATAACTTTCTCGGGACAACAAGCTCTTTACTTTTACTAATTTAGTTGTGTCTTTATCTAAACAGCCCGTAGCTTTTATTTACGTGTTCTTTACTTTCTTGCAAACCTATCCTTTCACACCTACAAAGTACTTCTAGTTTTATACTTGTTCTAGGTAAAGCAAACGTCAAGCGTACGTAGAGTTGTATCGGTGATCGATAGAACTTTAGGGAATATTTGTTCTACCTTTAGCTCCCCGTTGGTTTGGACACTCTTACTTATCGAAAACTGTTGCGATCCCATATACTTGTGGGTTATCAATCAACAACATACTCGAACGGGGTAGCAGCGGCGTCGTCAGTCTCGAAGTCTATCGAAGAAGAAGAGGGGGAAGAAACAGTAAATATGGAGAAAACATCACACCACAAGGCATAACATGGCAATACGCGGTGCTACAGGTGACCTAACGTGGTAGTAGGTGCTACTGGCAAGGGGGGAAACATCCAGGAAAGTATCCCCGGTGTTTGGCATTTTCGGACAGATGAACCGGAGGGGAAAAGTTGCATGTTCCCCATGCTAGGGACGTGTGGCTGACAAACGGACTCTGTATTTGGATTCGTCTCGTCATTCTGAGCAACCTTCATGTACAAAGTATTTTCATCCCAGTTACGAATTATTTTATATTAATTTTTAAAGTTTTTCTAACATTGTGTAATTGCTTATAATTCGAATTTAAAAGGTGGAATTGATATGGGTACTGTCGTGGAATTAACACGTCAGATGTCCTTAGTGTGAGGACTTAGTCGTGAGGAGAACGCATCTATGTGGTAGCTTTAGAGGGGTTGAGCGGAATCGAGAGACGCAACACAAGACGAGGATTTAGACAGCTTCGGGCCCCGGGAAACATCATCCGGTAATAACCCTACATGCTGTTTGAGCCTAGATCTCATTATCATCACGAGGGAGTCGACGTAAAACCGGCTCTCCTCTAGTTGTGTCTAGCCCTAGAGATTGTTTCTTGTTTGTCCCTCTTTGGGGAGCCCTGCCCCTCCTTATATAATTTGAAGGGGCGGGTTACATGTAGAGTCCATCTCAGACTAAGACTTAAACTATTTTGACTTCCTTTCCTGAGCTTCTTAACGTCTGCCGGTTTAACATTGTCTGCCGGTTTAACAACGTCTGTCGGTTTAACATTGTCTACCGGTTTAACATTGTCTGCCGGTTTAACATTGTCTGCCGGTTTAACATAGTCTGCCGGTTTAATAACGTCTGTCGGGTTATGATTGACTTAACACCTGCCGGTGCTACCATCTGTCTTAACTCTGCCAGTTTAACACAGCCCGGTTTACCTTCTGTCTTAGCCATCTGTCTTAACTGTCCGCCGGTTTAACACCCACCGGTTTACCAAGACCTGGCCGGGTTACGACTTCGGCCGGGTCATACCGCGGGGTATATCCCCGACATTAGCCCCCAGTTTAATTTGGATTTATCCATGTTAAACTGATTCTGGTCATCCTTAAGTCCTTGTCACTTCCTTCTTCTAGAAAATCCGGTTTAACAGACCAGCTTCATAATCAATTTGTCGACATTGGTTTCTCATAGAAAATATATTGTGAAGAATAACTCCTTTGATTCAGCTCCCAATGCTTAAAAACAATATTGGTTCTTGAAATACTCATCTGATCTTCAGACAGTTTAAGGACGTAGAACCTGCCGGTTTATAAATATTAATAGCACCGGGTCATACCTGTAGTTAACATCCAGCTTGAAAATATACCTCTTATATGACTATCACTTGTAGGCCCCAAGTCTTAAGAAGGTAGCATAGCAACAGCTTAAGACTTGCTTCAATATAAATATCACAATCTTGAAGAAATCCAGGTTGTTCATCTCAATCACTAGTCATTATTGAGTATTCCACATATGTAGCCCCCAAGTGCCAGGTTGTCATGCTTGCAGCAACCTGGGACTTGTAATTTCCTGATGCTCATAAAAACTTCAACCAGTGTAGCCCCCAAGGGCCGGGTCATTATGCAATAATGAGCAGGGACTTTGTAAATATAATCATGTAAACTTTGAACAGCAACGGTGTAGCCCCCAAGGGCCGGCTCAGTAAGATAAGATTGAGCTGGGACTTGATATATACTTCAATGAAGATAACATCATGTGATGTAACCCCCATGATGGGGCTTGAATCCATGTCCACAAGGTTAAGAACCTTGTGCTTTACCAACTGAGCAGTGGACCCTGCAATGATAAATGAAAATTTGTGTACCTTGAATTGTTGACAGGAGCAATTAGTAGCCTCCAAGGGCCGGCTCATTATAATGTGATGAGTCGGGTCTTCAATAAGATGAGCAAAAAATGACTTTGCATTAGCCCCCAAGTGTCATGGTGCATGCTTGCAGCGACATGAGACTTGCATATTTAATGTAATCTCAATTTAAATAATTTAGCCCCCAAGTGCCGGGTTGTAAGCCTGCAGCAACTCGGGATTATTCCTTCAATTGTAGAATAAATCATATCTATTGATAATATGATAGCCATTGCACTAAAGCGACTTTGAAAACCTTAATCATAATACTGGTTATTGATAACCATAATAAAAATCCAGCCATGTTGGCTATTTGAATAATATACCCAATGATTTATAAGCGCAAGATTCCAATGGCGCAATCCAAATATATACTGGCTACTTATAGTCCCAAGCCAGACCGGGTCAATAAACACCGTATTATAAGTGATTATGTACTGACAACTTGTAGTTGAAAGTCGAGCCGGGTTAATGAACACCGGGTTAATTTGATGACTGATAGTCATGCCGGGTCAATAGACGCCGGTTCAACATAAAATTTATCAAAAGAGAAAAATCTTGACAAAGGCAAATAAAACCATGTAGTCGAGGCTTTTCGAGGGCTGCCAGGCCCAAATTCGAGGCTTTTCATGGGCTGCCAGGCCGCTGAGTTGAACCATTTTGCAAAGCCTTTTAAGATGGATCTCCAACTAACCAATCACCGTTTTAACTTTGACAAGTTCAGGGTCTCAATGAGAGTAACTGTCAAATGTTCGGAGGGTCATGCCAGGATTACCTGGATAGGAGTGTCTTACTTGATGAAGGTAGGTTAACCTAGGGTTTTAGGTAAATATACCAGGCTTCCAAGCCGTGGGTCGATACCCGGCTACAAGGGTCCTTTCAGACTCCTTGGTATTTGACACAAGGAGCCCCCAAGTAACGTGATGAACTGTGCTCATTGGGTGCCTATGTTTGAGCTATGCGTAGCAACAAGACTCTCTTTGGCCCCTTAGGTGTGAAGCTCCCAACCTTTGTTGTGGCGTGATAGCCGAATTAATGGACAGAACTCCGCTTTGTCAGCTGAAGCCCCCATGTAACCAATAATATGATAAGCCAATAAGGTGGGATACCCACGTTTGAACTGTGCATCAGGGCAGCAGGTCCTCTTTGGCAACCTTTAACTTTTTGCAAGAGATAAATTCTTCTTGAACCGGATATTGAGAGCGTCGGAGCTTTTGTGGGAGATAGATTTCCCTTGAACCGTATTATAAATCGGAAGCATCATTGTGAGCCGGAATATTTCTGATGGCCTTTAAATTTTCATCAATATAACAGTAGCCTCTGGGACCGGGTTATCTTTCCCTTCAACATCCTGGGGCACTTGAATTTGGTGAAACTGGCAAGACTTGCTGAGTCATATCATCATATCCCCTGAGTCTTAAGATGACTCAAGGAGTTGTCTTGAGATTCTCCGTACTTGACCATACCAAAAGGTATATATCATTGGTGTTGATAACACGATGCGAGTCCATAGAAGGTTGAGGTGACTGCGGCGGGTTATAAATTATCCCGTATGAGCCGTGTCAGCAACACGGCCAATGGTTCCTTCCAAGGCTATTTGAAGTTAACCAAACTGTAGTGGTGGCGACTTGTGCACCTACCCATTTGACCACCCAGTGCAGACGGCGGTTGATAGTATATGATAATTTGCCTTCACTTTGTTGAAAGAAAACCGGGCTACCCAAGCTGTGACTTGCTCATACTCAATGAACAGCTCATGCAGACAGGTGTGGCTTGGCGTGTTGATGTAGATCAAGCCACATGGGCGGCGACTTGCACACATCCACTGAACAGCGAACAAACGCGATCCCGACAAGTCGATGTATACCGGGCCGCAAGGGCGGCGGCTTGTGCGCGTCCATTCATCGGGTAATATGTCACGGACTATCGCCGGGCGGACCATTATCAGCTCGTGCTCCATACCCGTGGCATAAACCACATTTGTAATGAATAATTATCCTGTATACAATAATATACAGATCAAGGTAATTTTTCTTTGACAAAAACAACATGTGCTAATAAAATATAGTTAGAGAGATATCACCTGATTTTTCTTTACTGGATGAATATGGATGCTGGTACTGGGTAACGTTTGGACATAGTCCAACATAGATGTATGTCAGGATCTGATGTAGTACCGCTTCGTATCTGTCTCAGTATACAGACTGAAATATCAGACTTTGAATTCTGCGTTATCAAACTAACACTTGATCACGTGGTCTTCCAGACTTGATTTAGTACTTAGTCCACGTGACGTTGATATCCTCTCAAGTTGAACCTTTTAACAAATGCACCGGTCTTGCCTTGAAAACTGACAGCATTCTAGGAGCTAAACCGATCTGACATCTGAGTTAACCACCAAAGCACGTACTCCATGTTTAAACGGAAGAATCACCAGCAGAAGCCTCCATGTATTTCACCTTCTTTCTTTCTTTCAGCACTAGAGGCTAGACTTTTGTATTTTGTCTTTGAATACGCTGATGTAGCATTGGCAATTGATGGGGAACGTATAAGAAATTCAAAATTTTCTACGCATCGCCAAGATTAATCGATGGAGTAATCTAGCAAAGAGGGGAAGGAGAGTGCATCTACATACCCTTGTAGATCGCTAAGCGGAAGCATTCAAGTGAACGGGGTTGATGGAGTAGTACTCGTCGTGATCCAAATCACCGATGATCCTAGTGCCGAACGGACGGCACCTCCGCGTTCAACACACATGCAGCCCGGTGACGTCTCCCATGCCTTGATCCAGCAAGGAGAGAGGGAGAGGTTGGGGAAGACTCCGTCCAGCAGCAGCACGACGGCGGGGTGGTGGTGGAGGAGCGTGGCAATCATGCAGGGCTTCGCCAAGCACCGCGGGAGAGGAGGAGGAAGAGAGGTAGGGCTGCGCCAGGGAGAGGATTAACTCATGTGTTTGCAGCCCCCAATACCTCAAGTATATATAGGGGAAGGGGAGGGGCTGCGCCCCCATCTAGGGTTCCCTCCCTAGGGGTGGCGGCAGCCCCAAAACGCATCTAGGGTGCGGCCAAGGGGGGGAAAGGGGAAACTTGCCCCCCAAGCAAGGTGGAGGCGCCCCCCTCCCCAAACCATAGGCGCCTTGGGCCCTGGTGGGGGGCGCACCAGCCAACCTGGGGCTGGTCCCCTCCCACACTTGGCCCATGCTGCCCTCTGGGGCCGGTGGCCCCACTTGGTGGACCCCCGGGACCCTCCCGGTGGTCCCGGTACATTATCGATAGCACCCGATACTTTTCCGGTGACCAAAACAGGACTTCCCATATATAAATCTTTACCTCCGGACCATTCCGGAACTCCTCGTGACGTCCGGGATCTCATCCAGGACTCCGAACAACATTCGGTAACCACGTACATCTATTCCCTATAACCCTAGCGTCATCGAACCTTAAGTGTGTAGACCCTACGGGTTCGGGAGACACGTAGACATGACCGAGACAACTCTCCGATCAATAACCAACAGCAGGATCTGGATACCCATGTTGGCTCCCACATGTTCCATGATGATCTCATCGGATGAACCACGATGTCGAGGATTCAATCAATCCCGTATTCAATTCCCTTTGTCTAGTGGTATAGTACTTGCCCGAGATTCGATCATCGGTATCTCGATACCTTGTTCAATCTTGTTACCAGCAAGTCTCTTTACTCGTTCCGTAACACATCATCCCGTGATCAACCCCTTGGTCACGTTGTGCACATTATGATGATGTCCTACCGAGTGGGCCCAGAGATACCTCTCCGTCACACGGAGTGACAAACCCCAGTCTCGATTCGTGCCAACCCAACAGACACTTTCGGAGATACCCGTAGTGCACCTTTATAGCCACCCAGTTACGTTGTGACGTTTGGTACACCCAAAGCATTCCTACGGTATCCGGGAGTTGCACAATCTCATGGTCTAAGGAAATGATACTTGACATTAGAAAAGCTTTAGCATATGAACTACACGATCTTTGTGCTAGGCTTAGGATTGGGTCTTGTCCATCACATCATTCTCCTAATGATGTGATCCCGTTATCAACGACATCCAATGTCCATGGTCAGGAAACCGTAACCATCTATTGATCAACAAGCTAGTCAACTAGATGCTTACTAGGGACATGGTGTTGTCTATGTATCCACACATGTATCTGAGTTTTCTATCAATACAATTATAGCATGGATAATAAACGATTATCATGAACAAGGAAATATAATAATAATAACTAATTTATTATTGCCTCTAGGGCATATTTCCAACAGCAATCTCTGATGGAGGTCCTTCTTGTTGCTTTGTCCCTTACATGAATAATTTAGTCTTGGACCCTGATTTAGCTTTTGCACTTAAAGTAGCACTCCGGCATGATGCATCGAAGGTTGTTCCATCTCTGGAGTTGCTAGATTATTCTCTTCAAGCACCGCATGAAAAACTGACAGACGATAGCCATTCTATTGTTGTCCGCTATAATACCGAGACAAGCACAGGTAAATTTTATTTCCAGTATGCCGCTCCGATTTGCAGAACTTCATCAAGCTTTATCTATGACTCTTGTTTCATGAAAACAGGAAACATACTCCAATCAGCCCCTAGTTGATGCAATTGTGTTTTGGACCCTCTGTTAAACATCCTGTATATGAATTTTACTTCCTCCATGACGCTTCAGCTAAATCCAGAAACAATGTTGTCTTCGTAACTAGAACTAGCTAGCAAACACAACTAGCACTCGCATCAGAGAAATTGAAAACGCATGTGCTTCTCCCTCCACTCTGCTTCGTTTCAACATCGTTTGCAATCTTTTCACGGCCACGCCGGGTCTCGGCCACGCCGGGTCACGGCAGTAGTAGGTCGTCGAACCCTAGTAGCCCGGTGTTCGGCAAAGGCGGACCGCAGCAGCGATGGGAAGGTGAGAATCGGCGGCTTGGCAGCAGGCGACGGGCTGCTTGCGCCGGGGCAGCTCAGTGGCCTGGCGACCGGCGGTTTACAGCGAGGGCGGTTCGCAGGTGACTCCATAGAAGTTGAGCGAAGCGGCGGCGGATCAACTCACAAGCAGCGGGGCGAGTCCATGGTGACCCGGCAGCGAGTCGAGCAGAGGTGAATCGGCGACAGCGAGTCGTGGAGGAGTGCGGCTGAAGTGGCTTGGTTGGACCAGCCCAGCCGCGGGGGCGGCCGGTGACTTGACAGAGGTCACGGTGAGGGCGGTATGTATGACAGGTGTGTCCAGGACGACCCGGCGCCGGTTCACTGTCAGCGTGGCGAGTAGGAGCGAGCCGGTATGGTGGTGGCGATTTTAGCAGCCGGGTAGAATCTCGGACGGCGAGGTGACTTGGTGACAGCGGAGATGGTAGCTCAGATGACCCGGCGGCGGCATGGAAAGGAGCCACGGTGGCGGCTCGATGATGCACGAAGTGCTTGTGATGACTCGGAGATGGCGTCAGATGGCCAATCGGAGAAGCAGAGGTGGCTTCAGGCTGTGGACCGGTCAACAGAGGCACGCCGGCAGGCCTGCGGTGAAAGCGGTGACTCCCAGTGCGGCGGTTTGAGGACGCTGACAGACCGGCGCGACCGACCGCGGGAGGCCAGGACGACCCAGCAACGGCGGCTCAAGGCCGAGGCCAGCTGAGCTGTGAAGCGCCCGGAAGATCCAGACGGGCGAAGATAAAGCGGAGGCCGAGGTCGAAGCAGGTCGGAGTCGAACGGGTCGGCGAACACGGAGTGGTCTCGATGGTGACCAGGGATTGCCTACCCTAGTGTATGACAGTGGGGTCAGGGGGGTTTGGTTGACTATTGACCAGGTCAAAGATTGACCAGTCAACAGGGTCAGTGGACCCACGTATAAGTGTAACATGTGCTAAAATTATTTAGTTAAACAATTTACCTAGTGGGGGGCACATGTAATAGACCCAAAGTAGGGGTGGTTAGTACTAAAGAGGGATTAGTCCCTAATTGATTTTGGGCCGGCCTGGTGGCACATCTAGCCGTGAGGCTCTGCATACGCACTCACACATAGCACACGCCACACTTGGTCATGGCCATTAGCAGCAACTCGCAGCGGCTGTTGGCAGAATCAACAGCGGCAAGTAGCAGCATCTACGAGCAGTGCTTAGGAGCAGCAGCAGCGACTAACTAGCAGGAGCAGCAGCAAAACAACAAGCGGCGGTCAGCGGAGTAGCAAGTAGGAGTAGCTAAGCAGCAGCGTAGCAAGTACGTAGCAGCAGAGAAGGCACGGGGCTAGGCGAGGGCGCGGAACGGCAGCGGCCGCAAGCATCGTGTGGGCCGGTGGGCGCATGGCCGTCGTGCTACACGACCAAGGCACGCGGGAGCGAGACAGGGGAGGGGCCGACCGGGAGCTGGACGGTAGCAGGCGGGCAGCCAGCGTGGGTGTGGCGCGCAGCCGGCGAGCAGCAGGTAGGCGTGGCGTGCGGCGGTAGTAGCAGAGGACAGAAAGGGGCGGCGAGGGCGAGCAGCGGAGGAGCCGCAACGGCGAACGACAACAGAACAGGGGAGGGGTGTCGGTGTCAAAACCGGCGGATCTCGGGTAGGGGGTCTCGACCTATGCGTCTAAGGCTAATGGTAATAGGAGGCAGGGGACACGATGTTTTACCCAGGTTCGGGCCCTCTCGATGGAGGTAATACCCTACTTCCTGCATGATTGATCTTGATGATATGAGTATTACAAGAGTTGATCTACCATGAAATCGTAGAGGCTAAACCCTAGAAGCTAGCCGATGATTCTGATTGTTGTTGTCCTACGGACTAAACCCTCCGGTTTATATAGACACCAGAGGAGGCTAGGGTTGCACAGAAACGGTTAGAAAGAAGGAGATCTAACATCCGAATTGCCTAGCTTGTATTCCACGCAAAGGAGAGTCCCATCCGGACACGGGACGAGGTCTTGAGTCTTGTATCTTTACGGTCTAATAGTCCGGCCAAAGTATATAGTCCGGCTGTCCAGATACCCCCTAATCTAGGACTCCCTCAGTAGCCCCTGAACTAGGCTTCAATGACGATGAGTCCGGCGCGCAGTTTGTCTTCGGCATTGCAAGGCGGGTTCCATCTCCGAATACTCCCAAGTAAGTCTCGAACACTTAAATCGTGTCCGGCTCTGCAAGATGATTTTCACATGCCATTGTAGAGAGAACGATATTCCACAAATATAATCTGCTGACATCTTTAAATAACGTGACATCATACCATGGTTGAGTCATCATCGAACCGTCCTCCCACAGCTAGCCACCGCACAAATTGCGAGGCAGTTTCCCGGGCACGTCTTGTCGAAGCAGAGATCGTGTTCCCCTTATCACGGGGCTTTCATCAATATGGGTGCGGGTAGCCCAATCGTACCGCCAATCGCGGTGAATGGGGAACGAGCAGGTTCCACTAGGCAAGTAGGGAGGCGCAAAAGTTTTTATTGCCTCTATAAATAGATAAGGCATCTTCTTCTTTACCCACGCCTCTCCCTTCCGCTCGTCCATGCCCCTTCGCTCAAGCCCTAGCGCCCAAGCACTTGTCTCCTCCACCGAAAAGAGGTTCTCCGAAGATGTCCGGATCTGGAGCAGGAGGCAAAAGGATGGCCTCTACCGTCCAGGAGAAAGATATCAAAAAGCTTCGAGAGGCCGGGTACCTGGCCAAGAAAATCGGCCACCGTCTTCCGACGGCGGGACAGATCGTCCCCAATCTGGAGCCCCATGAGAGGGTCATGTTTCTTCCTCATTTCGTCTGCGGGCTCGGGTTTCACCTTCACCCATTTGTTCGCGGCATCATGTATTATTACGGGATTGATTTTCATGATATGTCCCCTAATTCTTTCCTTAACATCTCGACGTTCATCGTCGTGAGTGAGGCCTTTCTCCATATTTCGCCCCACTTCGGCTTATGGCTGAAAATCTTCAATGTGAAGCCCAAGGTGGTGAACGGCGAGCACGCTAAGTGCGGCGGCGCCATGGTGAGCAAGATGCCCAAGGTCACATGGTCGACGGGCACCTTCAATGATTCCGTCAAGGAGTGGCAGCAGTACTGGTTCTATATCACCGAGTCGTGCGGTAAAAAGTGGGCCGCTGCTCCTGAATTCAGATCCGGAGCCCCCCTGCGGCTCACGTCCTGGCCCAAGAAGGGCCTGAACTGGTCCTCATCCGACCAGCTGTCGGTTCTCCAAACACGCGTGAAGGGCATGGTAGACAAGGATGTCAAACTCGTCAATGTAGTCCAGGTGATATTAATTCGTCTGGTTCTCCCTTGCCAACACCAGGCCTGTAATTTGTGGGAATACGAACCGGCCGAGCACCAGACCCTGCGGGAACTCTACGGCTCCTCACACAAGGATATCTGGAAGGTGCTCTTCAAGTCCGGTAAACCGTGGCAGGACTCCGCCGAGGACTGTGGGTATCAACTGTCCCGCTCCGCAAGTCCGGTAAGTTGTTGCTATGTTCTGTCTATCCATGCTTAGCTGGCATATCCCGAGGGAGACGCTTTATCATGCTTTCCGCAATTATCCCAGGAATGGACGAAGAAGGTGGGGCGGATACACTATCCGGCCCCGCTGCCGGAGGAACCGGCAGGACCTCTTCTGACAAAGATGCTAGTCCCAGCGCCTTACAAGGCGCCGAAGAAAGAGGCCTCCAAGAAGGCCAAGGAGACCCGGAGCGGCCTCCGTCGCCGCGGTGCTTCGGACACAAAATCCGAAGACTCCAGCGCCCATCCTTCCTCTGAAGACGAAGAGGAGGAGGAAGAAGACGAGTCCTCCATGGGGGGAGGGAAGAAAAGGACGGCCTCCTCATCCTTGGAGGCCGAATCGCCGTAGAGGGGGAAAAATCCCTTCTAGAGGCGTCCACCATGGCTACCAATAGTAGCCCGAAGTGGGATCCCAGGGCCCAGCACCTTGTAAAGTCGTGAGTACACGAAATCCAAATACGCCTAAGTGCCTAGTATTACTAAGGTGCAATATTTCAACTTGCGCCATACTTTGTGCAGCCCGGCGAGGTCTCGCGCCGAACTGTCCTCATCGGAGGATTCACTGAGCTCAGATGCCCTGGAGAGCGAGACGCCTCCGGAGACCCCTTCCCCGAAGCTTGGGCGTGACACCGAGGTGTCGCCTCAGCAGGACCCAGACTAGGAAAGGCATGCCTCTGGGGCCGGATACACGGGAGCAACGGTTCCCATGAACGTCGACGGCAGGGGTGATTTTAGATTCGGCCCGCAGCCAGACATAGTCCTGGAGACCTTTGAAGCTCCAGGATCAAGCAGGCAGCCCCCCTTGATGGAAGGAGGCAAGCCCGCTCCGCCGGCAACCTCTATCTAAGCAGAGCTGCAGGGCGGCCTATCGACAACGCTAAAGAATGTGTCCATCGTCGATGAACATCACGCCCTCATGGGTGCGGTGATTGAAAAGATTCAGTCCGCTGAGAGCGGACTGAATGAATCCTGCCTTAGCCTTATAAAAGGCTTTGAGGTATGTTTTTATAAACCTTTGAAGATTGTCATAGTATGAACGGTAGCCCCTGATGCACTGTCCGGTGAAAGGGAGAGATCCGGACAGGGGATCAAATTTCTGCTTCGCGGGAGACTCGGTTGATGACATCTCTTTGTTTGAAAATAGGCGTCTATAGCGACGATCGCCTCTCATACTGCGGAGGTGTCTGGACTAAAGCAGAGTCTGGAACGGGCCGAAGAAGAACTTGGCTGAGTGAAGAAGCAGTTGGAGGACAAGCAAGGTATGTCGAAACCTTTTGATAAGTTAAGCACAAATGAGTAGTTGTGCATGATGAAAATATTTGTATTGTCTGCTCTAGGGGCAAATGCCGAAATTGAGGCACTGAAGAAGGCTGTGGACGAAGCCGATAAGAAGGCTACCGCAGAGCAGGCTCTTCGCGAGAAGCACGAGGCCAGGGCCATTGAAGTTGAACGAGAGCTCCAGGAAGCCGTGAGGAAAAGCGAGACCTTGGAGCAGGGTCTAGCAGGGAAAGACTCCAAACTCGCCCAAGCTCTCCAAGCCGCAAATGATGCTCGGGAGGAAGCCCGAGGTGCTCTAAAAGACATTCAGGAGGCAAGGAGGATTGCGACTGGTAAGGCTTTTTTGCTCAAAACGATTTTTATATAGTAATAGGAGAAACTCTAAGCGGCAAGCTGAATTTTTGTTTCTCCAGGAGCGTTTGCAGACCTGCCACGCAGCATATCTGATGCTGCCCAATTCTACCGGGCTGAAGAGAAGAAGTTTGCGGAGAAACATTTCTGGTCACAGTATTTGGCGCCGAATTATCCGGTGCCCTTTGTCGATCAGCTGAAGCAGCTGATCGAACTGCACCAGGCGGCCGAACTAGCCATGAAGGACTTAGTTGTCCGACTGTGGCCCGCTGAGCCAATTCCAAGCAGTTACTTCGGACTCGTGAAGCGGAATGTTGGTGCTTTCCCTCGGCTCGAAGTCATTAAGCGGTCGGTCTGTATAGAAGGTGCACGCATGGCATTTGCCTGTGCGAAAGTGCACTGGGGGAAGCTTGATGCTGAAAAGCTGATGACTGAGGGACCACCGGGGGGGTAAGGAACACCGCAAGCCTAAATTATATTATGATGGTGTCCTGAAAGGAGCCCGCTTTGTGGCGGAACAATGTACCAAAGACATTATATTTCCCTGAAGGCAGTCATGTTGTCCTTTGTAATGCGGGATACTGGCACTATTATTATTTATTGCCTGTTATATGAAAGTTTTTTCTTCCTGTGCGGCCGTTTAGTATATATGAATCCTGAGAGTTGGCCAGTCGTCGGCTTCTGCCCCCACGTAGAAAGTATGAGGGTGTTCGGGACATACCTAAACACTCTTTATCCCATTTTTGGGTCCTTGAAGGAGGTGTTCGTCACAGCGAACCAGGCAATCAGATTATAGGGATTTATCACTCTCACTTATCCATAGGAATTCGAGTATGGTAGGCGCAGCCCCTAGTGTTCGGAAGACCGTACAAGGGGCTCTAACAGTGCCTGATCGGAAGACCGATCCGTCGCACTCTGCATTTGTTATGGCATTATGCGGAATAAATCTTTAAAGATTTTGCAACCTCTCGAACAGCTGACCAGCTCTCGCCGTATCATGACAATCAGTTTTCGGCTTTCTCTACTGAGATGCTCGTCTGGAAGAACCGGGACACAATCGCAGTAGTTCTCGCAGCGCTACCTTAGCCAATGGAGTGGAATGTAAGGTACCAAAACATGGGAGCCGTGCAAACCCAACTAATGACCCAAGACATGATTCGGAGCTGATGCATATAGTGTTATAAGTTCGGGGTGCCGAGCGACCGAGAGGGTGGCCGGACTTTGTTGCCATATTATGAGGACAATGAAGCCCCTGGCATAATGGGGCTGACACTATGTGCGAGTGCCGTTATGACGAAAAAGGCGTCAATGAGGAATGACGGCCGGTAAGTGTCATTTAGTTCTACGTGTTGTAGTGGAGTGACACGTCTATGCGTATGAGTATGGTTTATGCTATGAAAAGAGGTATGCTGGCCGAACCTGTCACGGCCGGACGGGAGGAAGCTGTTTGCGGATCCGAAGTGTATCCGGACTTTCTTCTTGGGGAATACTTGTGTATTCCCGCCTTGTGCGTCCAAGCTGATTCCATGTCGCCAGTCCTGTTCTATGCAAAAGTGAGCCTGTAAATAAAAATGCTTAGAGGCAGTTGCGTGTCATAGCGTGGTTGAACCACGGGTGCTTGATCAGAGCCTGGTCGAGCCGGGCTATCATGATGTAAAGTAGCTCGGACTCCTCTTTTGGTGTCCGGGGGGTTGGCTGTCGAATCGAAGTTCGAAAGAAGGGCACAACTAGCTACCTCAACGGTTGTATACTTTCCAATCTCGGGGTGGAGTTTGGCCTTGCCCATAATTGTGACCATGTCACGTGGGTTTGGCATGATATGGTACCACGTTGAGTCGAGCCAACACGGTTCGTCCCGGTATTATATAGTAGTTAGTGTATAAGGGGACAATGCTGAAGACTTACTCTTCGGTATGGTGTTTGTTTGGTGATCCGAAGACAACCTCCAGGGTGGTGGGCCTGTAAGACTTGGCCTTTACACCTGGAACGACATCTTTGAGAAGATGTTTTTAGTGGGTTTGATCCTTGAGCGATCAATACCTATCTGGTGAACTGTGTCTTGGCGCAGCAAGTTTGAGCTACTGTTTATACCCATAGGGGCTACTATGAGGTAGAACCCAGCAACTGTTGGGTCGATGGTAAATGCAACTAAATTGCCATTGTTGATATTGTCTAGACTGTCTATGTGATCGGAGACGATCGGCCATACTTTTGTACCGTGGGGTGACTTGTATTGTTGAGTCGGCATCCCGAGGGGTACACATTCGTTCCTTTGCTGGTTTGCGGAGGATTTTCCTTTTACCTCGCAATGCTTGGTGGTCTGGGCTCCTCGTTGTTTGAGACCTCTTTTCATTGTTTCCGGCGCACGAATGGCCATTTTATTTTGAAGATCCGGCATTCTCTATTGGTATGATTGGCCGCTATTCTAGGGGTACCATGAATTTGACATGGCTGGTTGAGTATGCTGCCCGGGCCGGATGGGCCTGAGTTGTTCTCTTTCCGCTGACCGGACTGGGAGCCACGGAATCCGGCACCAACTGCCTTGTCTTGGGCATCATCATTATTTTTGTGACGCTTATGTCTGTTGCGTCGAGGTTTATGGATGCTGCCTCGTGTTTCCTGCGTATTGCCCCGGACCGTGATGTATTGGCGTCGGGTGGTTGGCTTTAGGACCTCCTTCTTAGGTTGAGGTAGCAAATTGTACTTTGGGTACCCTTTGGTGGGGCGGTCGAGTCTGTATTCCTCGGCTGCCAGGACCTTAGTCCATCTGTCTGTGAGCAGATCTTGGTCAGCCTGGAGCTGCTGCTGCTTCTTTTTCATGCTTCTTGCAGTGGCCATAAGCCGTCGCTGGAAGCGAACCTGCTCTACGGGATCCTCAGGCACGCCGAATTCATCGTCGCCGAGGCTCACCTCGTCTTCGGAGGGAGGCATGTGGTTGTCCTCCTTCGAGTATCCGTTCGTCGCCTGTTCATCTGGGCTAATCTGCCCGTCTTCCTGTCCGGCCTGCTCGAAGGCAGGCTGATCGGGATTGTATTCATCTTCGGCACCATCTGGATTGTTTTTGTCTCCTGTGCCGGTACTGCTGTGGCGGGGCTTAGAGCGGCGCCGATGACACCCATGCTTTGATTTCTTCCTGGAGGGGTTATCCTCCATTACCTCATCGCCATTGGTTTCTTTGGGAGTGTCCACCATATATATATCATACGAGGAGGTGGCTGTCCAGCGCCCCGTGGGCGGTGGTTCTTGTTCTTTTCCCACATCGTCATCCACACCGTCGATGTCTTCAGAGTCGAAGTCAAGCACGTCGGTCATATCATCGACAGTGGCAATGAAGTGGGTGGTGGGTGGGCAATGAATTTCCTCGTCGCCTGCTTCCCACTTGAGCCGGACAAAGTTCGGCAAAAAGTCTCCTAGCAAAGAGATAGACTTTAATGAATTCGGCATGTCGCCAAAGGGTGAGTGCTGGAAGATATCCGCAGCGGTGAACTCCCTTACCGGAGCCCAACCAGATTCGGCGGGCTCGGGGGCGCGTGGTCTGGAACCTACAGCCGGACACAAGTCCGTTGGTCCGGTGACACAGACTTCCTTAGCGGTGGAGTTTGTGTTCGGATCTACCGCCGATGAGTATGCGGCCTCCGGGGCGGGGCCCATCCACCCGTCCTCGGACGATGCGGTCTACCCCGGATTTAGGTCCGGAGCTCTTGCGGGTGCGACATCCCGAGTATTGTCTAACAGCAGGTCTAAGCCGTGCTCGTTGTGACTGTTCGGCGCCCCTGGCGTAGGCTCGAATCCGTCGAAGATCAAGTCTCCGCGGATATCGGCCGTGTAGTTCAAGTTTCCGAACCTAACTTGATGGCCAGGGGTGTGGCTATCGATCTGCTCCAGATGGCCAAGTGAATTGGCCCGCGGTGCGAAGCCACCGAACATGAAGATCTGTCCGGGGAGAAAAGTCTCACCCTGGACCGCGTTGTTGTTGATGATTTTAGGAGCCATCGAGCTTTGTAGCAACGACATAGAGGAACTCTCGATGAAAGCACCAATGTCGGTGTCAAAACCGGCGGATCTCGGGTAGGGGGTCCCGAACTGTGCGTCTAAGGCTAATGGTAACAGGAGGCAGGGGACACGATGTTTTACCCAGGTTCGGGCCCTCTCGATGGAGGTAATACCCTACTTCCTGCTTGATTGATCTTGATGATATGAGTATTACAAGAGTTGATCTACCACGACATCGTAGAGGCTAAACCCTAAAAGCTAGCCTATGATTCTGATTGTTGTTGTCCTACGGACTAAACCCTCCGGTTTATATAGACACCGGAGGAGGCTAGTGTTACACAGAGTCGGTTACAAAGAAGGAGATCTAACATCCGAATCGCCAAGCTTGCCTTCCACGCAAAGGAGAGTCCCATCCGGACACAGGACGAAGTCTTGAGTCTTGTATCTTTATGGTCCAACAGTCCGGCCAAAGTATATAGTCCGGCTGTCCGAACACCCCCTAATCCAGGACTCCCTCAAGGGGCTGCGGGCACACGTGCACGTCATGGCCAGGGTGAAGGCAGACGCGGGAAGGAGCGCATAGAGGCGCACGGGAGGTAGCGACCGCGAGCTCGGGCGCGTCAATGGTGGCGTCCTACGGCGACGTGAAGAAAGAAAACGGAGAAGGGGGGATGGACGGCAGCTCACATTGGTGTCGGGCTGAAGCACGGGGAAGCCGGGGAGGAAGCGGTGTGGCAGATTGATGATGATGTTGCGGTGGCCGGGGCGGAGAAGAACAAAGATGGCGAGGTTTACGGGGCATCTCCACCGATCTGCTGCAGGGGGAGACAAGGTCGACGAAGGCGGCACTCCTAGTGCGGTCCTGGCCATCGGGGAGGTCGTTGGCCACGATGACGACGGCGGCGCAGCCGTGGCAGTGCTTGGGAGAGCTCGCGGGGACAGATCTAGGAGGAGGCGGGGAGAACAGCGAGAGGGAGTGGACGCGGGCGAACCCTAGGACGCCGAGGACGGCCTTATCCTCGCCGAGGAGGCACGGATGGCCGGCGCGTGGCGATCCTCGCCATGGACGGGCGCTATGCGTCCATGGTGCTTGTGTGAACAGGAAGTTGAAGACGGTTATAGTGGTGGGCTGGGCCAGTTCCTGTAGCGAGGAGGCCAACGTGAACAGTAAATTAGGTATTATGTTTTTCACTTCTTTTGGTTTATTGTTTTTCTTACTTATCTATTGTTTTGTATTTAGTTTAGGTACTAAATGATTTTAGTTAAAGTTGAAACTCCTCACATAATTACCTCCTGATATTTTGGGTGTTGTCCAAAAAGTTTGGGGTTATTTGGAAATGTTTGAAATTAAGTTCATATTTTAATGGGCATAATAAGGGATGCTTGTTCACTTTAATTATTTCTAGGGGAAATATTTGCAACCCATCGAACATTTTTCCTTATCAGATTGAAGAAATAAAATTTGACTTGTTTTTGGAATTTGAATTTGAATCGGGATTGAATCATCCAGAGATTAATAATAGTGATCGTTGTGATGTAGCATCATTAGCAGAGAATTACTGTAGCTTAAATATCCGGTCGTCACAATTCTCCTCCACTACAAGAAATCTCGTCCCGAGATTTAAGAGGGGAAGTGATGGGGAGATTTGGTTACGAAATTCTAACGAGTGTTCTCGATCTTGGTTGCTCTTCTCGAAGCGGTCGATCCATTATGTTGATGTCTTCATTTCTCTGCTTCAGGTAATCATGATGAAGTAGGCATCCTTTCTTCGGGATCTTCATCGTACTTACGAAAAGGATAACGGGTAGCTTCGGAAGGACGGACCTCTACAGGGTTGCTTATCTGGTGGATAATATCAGGGAAGGTGGCGGAAAGTAACTCTCGTATTGAAACTTAAGAAATTATCGAGAGCAAAGTAAGAAGGTGCAAAATAGGAGTTTCAAGCGCATAGGCAATCGTTCGTTGCGTGAAACAAAGTGTGAATGGGGTGCATAGCAAGGGGAATAAGTATTGCGTCCGATATCAGAATAGATCACTAGGCACGTGGCCCGTGAATTACATACGAAGTCAAGCTGGAGGAATAACTTTGGCAACAGGGTGTAATGGAGAGTCAGGTTTCGATCCTGTGGAACTGTGGGTTATGGGCCCACCATGTGGGTTAAAACTAGGAAGGGTGGTGATGTATTGCATGATCTTGTAAGCAAGGCATGTCAGAGGATAGTCCGTCGGTTATGTCGGCAACAACATCGGTACCAAGGGCAAGGGATGAAGAGAACCATTCTCCTGCTCGTTGAACAAGGCAGACCAATAG
Source organism: Triticum aestivum (assembly GCF_018294505.1). Classification (NCBI taxonomy): domain Eukaryota; kingdom Viridiplantae; phylum Streptophyta; class Magnoliopsida; order Poales; family Poaceae; genus Triticum; species Triticum aestivum. The sequence continues at coordinate 134,043,562 of NC_057810.1, read as the reverse complement.
GCAAAGTTCTCGTCCATCAGTGGTTACAGGAATGTCATCAACAATTGTAACAGGGCCTTACCGACATGATTGTACCCCTAGGTGTTTACATAAGCAGAAGAATATTACTGCTTAGATCATATAGATCACCAGGAAGGTTAAACAAAACAATGGAAAGGAAAATGTGTTTAACACATTATTCAGGGGTTTATCCTTCCCAGGGACAAACAGAGCATGATATCCACGACAGGATATAATGTAGAAAACCCTTTAGGAAAGGGGGGATAAATTTCATGACATTACCCATACAACAGTGTTTGGATAATTTGATAAAGAAAAATTAGCATTGTGCCTCAAACGTTCTTATTGAAATCGGAGTACCACATACATGCTTCAAGATAGCATCGACATGGTCTCCAGGCAAAGGTCAGACTATGGATACACAAGGGATCCATCAGGAACAACTTATAGAATAAGTCTTACAATTTCCTCATGGAAGAATGGCTAACCTTGATAAAAGGATACATATACTATGACAATAGGTCATCTGGCCAGGGGTGCTAAGCAAAGACACCACCTTACCGGGTTATGTAGAGACCAATGTTATAACTCTTGGAAAATGTTCCAACCATCATATTTGACCGACTTTCAGATCTGATTGGTGTCAGGATACCTCAGACTCAGGATGCCTAAGAGGAAAAGGTGCAACACAATTTGACGAGATGGCATAGTAAGTTTCTCGGGAAATGAACTATGGAAGCGAGTTCGGAAACAAGAGTTCATCATTTAACCAAGGAGAGGATGAGGAGGTAGTTGATGAACTCAGCGACAACTCACTGAGATTTCCAAAAGATGGATTTCCACAATTATGTGAATAAGGAGATATCATTTGTCAGATCAATGATATGATGAGGTATGCTCAAGGAAAACATACCGATTAAACATTGGTTGATAGGTGTGCCTGAAACATGGGCGTAGGTAGTCTGATCAGTTGTTAGAATGGTGATCCAATAACCGATAGTCTAAGAATGAACTGTCGATCATTAACTTCAAAGCATTAGGGTTGCTAGAAGTATAGAATCCAAACAACAACGTTCACTTGTTGGTACCCCGGTTAGAATCAACACGGGAACCAAGAAAGAATGGTGATGGTGAGAAGTATCACTATACCAAGAATTCTTAAGAGGTGGAGCAATCCTCACAACATCCTTCACATAATAGTTACTAATACTTCAAGGTAGAACATAATATAAGCTAGATAACAAGGAAATAAGATACAACACAAAACACGAGCAAGTTTGTGTTGGAGGGAAGACAATAAAGTGGTCGATGATAACACAAATCATCGAGGCAAGGATGGTATTTCTCATCATGAATTCAATTGATATCCTGGAAAAGCTCAGAATACTGATGACTATCACGACACATTTGTCGAGAGACTTCACGAAGATGTAATCGATCGATGATGACATCAAGTCAAACGAATGATGAAGCCAAAAGTTATTGGAACCACAGGTAGGACACAAACTCAAAATCAAGTTTATTGTTCAAGGAGAAATGTTATGATGAGGAAATTCAACGTAAGCTTCGCTCATCGTTGAAAGTTGTGCTCCGGGAATAAGGACTAGGTAGTACAATTAATATCATCATGATAATGATATAGCCAAACAGGCTAGGAATGACGCGATCGGGTACAAACTCATAAGTAAGGAAGATTACTAAAAGTTGTTGAACCGTAGTGAGGACTTGATTCAGTTATCGGGCTACTCGAGTGACTAACCACTCAAAACCCCGGAAAAATTGGAATCGGTGAGAATGTAGTACTTGATGAAGAACTCAAAAGAAGTTATGCGGTTCCGTGATAATCTCGAGATACCAGGGGTAATACTCGACGATAGATCAAAGTAAAGGTTGGACTGGTGTATTGATCCATATAAGACAAGTGCTTAAACTTGCCCAAGAAATGGGATCAAAGAAGAACATATGGTCGGAACCACAATTGCAAATGATCAATTCACCGATACCAATGGATATTATATCAAGGAAATAGTTATTATTACAAGAAGCTTCCATGATAGGATCTACATCGTGTTGATAACCCACAAGTATAGGGGATTGCAACAGTTTTCGAGGGTAGAATATTCAACCCAAATTTATTGATTCGACACAAGGGGAGCCAAAGAATATTCTCAAGTATTAGTAGTTGAGTTGTCAATTCAACCACACCTGGATAACTTAGTATCTGCAGCAAAGTATTTAGTAGCAAAGTAATATGGAAGTAATGGTAACAGTAGCAAAAGTAATATTTTTGGGTTTTCTAGTGATTGTAACAGTAGCAACAGAAAAGTAAATAAGCGGAGAACAATATGTGAAAAGCTCGTATGCATTGGATCGGTGATGGAGAATTATGCCGGATGCGGTTCATCATGTAACAGTCATAACATAGGGTGGCACAGAACTAGCTCCAATTCATCAATGTAATGTAGGCATGTATTTCGAATATAGTAATACGTGCTTATGGAAAAGAACTTGCATGACATCTTTTGACCTACCCTTCCATGGCAGCGGGGTCCTATTGGAAACTAAGGGATATTAAGGCCTCCTTTTAATAGAGTACCGAACCAAAGCATTAACACATAGTGAATACATGAACTCCTCAAACTACGGTCATCACCGGGAGTGGTCCCGATTATTGTCACTTCGGGGTTGCCGGATCATAACACATAGTAGGTGACTATAGACTTGCAAGATAGGATCAAGAACTCACATATATTCATGAAAAGATAATAGGTTCAGATCTGAAACCATGGCACTCGGGCCCTAGTGACAAGCATTAAGCGTAGCAAAGTCATAGCAACATTAATCTCAGAACATAGTGCATACTAGGGATCAAACCCTAACAAAACTAACTCGGTTACACGATAAATCTCATCCAACCCATCACCGTCCAGCAAGCCTACGATGGAATTACTCACGCACGGCGGTGAGCATCATGAAATTAGTGATGGAGGATGGTTGATGATGACGATGGCGATGGATTCCCCTCTCCGGAGCCCCGAACGGACTCCAGATCAGTCCTCCCGAGAGAGTTTAAGGCTTGGCGGCGGCTCCGTATCGTGAAACGCGATGAATCTTTCTCTCTAATTTTTTTTCTCCCCGAACACGAATATATGGAGTTGGAGTTGAGGTCGGTGAGCTCCATGGGGCCCACGAGGCAGGGGCGCGCCCCCCACCCTCGTGGAAAGGGTGTGGGCCCCCTGGCCTTGATTCTTTTGCCAGTATTTTTCATTATTTCCAAAAATAATCTCCGTGAAGTTTTAGGTCATTCCAAGAACTTTTGTTTCTGCACAAAGATAACACCATGGCAATTCTGCTGAAAATAGCGTCAGTCCGGGTTAGTTCCATTCAAATCATGCAAGTTAGAGTCCAAAACAAGGGCAAAAGTGTTTGGAAAAGTAGATACGACGGAGACGTATCACGTGTCCATGGGCATGAACACAAAGTTCAAGGTCGACTCCCACTTCCCCAATGCATAACCGTCCATTCACTTCTCACTTTCGATGGAGTTGTAGTGTTGAATTATTATCTGGCAAAACACCAGAAGAGTGCATACGGTTAGGGAAGGTATAGGTTCAACCCATAGGGGCATCTTAGGAACATATACTACAAACTTGAAGAGCAAATAACTCCAGCTCGGAAGTAGAGCATGGTTGACAAAGTAGAAGATACAGATTGTCAAAGACATTATGTATCATGGGAATAACTCACAAGAATTTTTCAATGTGAGGGATACTAACGGATAATAACCCAGCAATGGGCTTGGGGGTGCACAACGGAGTTGATGTGAGTATCGGTTCTCAATAAGGGGAGGAAAGAATGCGAATGCATCGAACTATAGAACATCTGAATAATTCGATGCTTAGATAACAAAGGAATTATGATTTCCAAAACAAAGGATCAGAAGCAGACGCTCTAATCAAAGATGGATAGTCGAATAGACATAGGGGCGTACAATCGACGACAAATTGATTGGTCAAGAACCAGCTCATGTCCGGAGTGACATCTGAGCTGAAGGGAAGAATTCTAATTGCTTGATCATTGCGAGCATTCGCAAACATATCGAATTAATGTACTCAAAATAATAGTGACAAAGGGTGCCAATTTGATTATTAGACTTATGGGGTTAACCATAATGCAAGGAAGCAAGGATTTCAAGAACAAAAGGCTGTTGAGAATTTTTGAAAGATCGAATAGTATTTCGTAGACTTTTGAAACAAACTCTCAACATGTGTGAGGATTAATTTATAGGTGTATTCGGGTGACAAGGAACTACAAGGCAGTAGGCACAAAGGATCCTCGGAATAGTGGGAAGTAGTTCAGGGTATCTTGTATTAACAAGAGTAATTGGGAATGAAGGTATAGACGACAAGTGGAAGTAGCTATCCATAGGGGGTATCGGTGGCAGGGAATTGCAAACCCGATGAGCACAAGTTCTCAGAAGAATATCGAAGAGTACCTTCGAAACCCTACGGTGCGCCGAGCAATCATCTGGAGTGACATGCTCTCCGGGAGAAAGTAATTACGAGAACTTAGAGTTAGAGTTAGCAAAATCATTTTAACCCGAATAGAAGAGAGATCAGATTCCCAGAGTATAGACGAGAAATAAAAGATTCTAATACCACTCAATGGCGACGTGGGCCCGTAAGCCACACAGCCATGTTAGTAAATGTTTTCCAATGACTAGACTCAACTTCGGCCAAGGAGTGTGGAGGGGGATTCCTACAGGCAGTCAGCTTCTGATACCAACTTGTGACGCCCCCGATTCAATCGTACACTAATCATACACGCAAACATGTACGATCAAGAACAGGGACTCACAGAAAGATATCACAACACAACTCTAAAAATAAAATAAGTCATACAAGCATCATAATACAAGCCAGGGGCCTTGAGGGCTCGAATACAAGTGCTCGATCATAGAAGAGTCAGCGGAAGCAACAATATCTGAGTACAGACATAAGTTAGATAAGGTGCCATAAGATGGCTAGCACAAAAGTAGCAACGATCGAAAAGGTAAGGCCTCCTGCTTGGGACCTCCTAACTACTCCTCGAAGCCGAACTCCACGAGAAACATCATTGGGATCCTCTGGCTCCTAGACTCCATCATCTAGTTGCGACATCCGAGAAAAATGGAAAAGGGGAAAAGAGGGATCAAAGCAACCATGAGTACTCATCCAAAGTACTCGCAAGCAAGGATCTACACTACATATGCATGGGTATCTCTGTAAAGGGGAAATATCGGTGGACTGAACTGCAGAATGCTAGAATAAGAGGGGGATAGCTAGTCATGTCGAAGACTACGCTTCTGGCAGCCTCCATCTTGCAGCATGTAGAAGAGAGTCGTTAGTAAGTTCACCAAGTATCATCGCATAGCATAATCCTACCCGACGATCCTCTCCTCGTCGTCCTGTGAGAGAGCGATCACTGGGTTGTATCTGGCACTTGAAAGAGTGTGTTTTATTAAGTATCCGGTTCTAGTTGTCATAAAGTCGAGGTACAACTCCGGTTCGTCCTGTTACCGAGGATCACGGCTATTCGTAGATAAACTTCCCTGCAGGGGTGCACCACATTACCCAACACGCTCTATCCCCTTTGGCCGGGCACACTTTGCTGGGTCATGCCCGGCCTCGAAAGATCGACACGTCGCAGCTCCACCAAGGCACAATAGAGAGGTCAGCACGCCGGTCTAAATCCTATGCGTGCAGGGGTCTGGGCCCATCGCCCATTGCACACGTGCGTGTTTCGTACGCGGCCGGTGAGCAGACCTAGCAACCTCCATTACAAAGGAAGTTCTGTTACGCGGTCCAACCCGGCGCGCGCCGCTCAGTCGCTGATGTCAAGAAGGCTTCGGCTGATACCACGACGTCGAGTGCCCATAATTGTTCCCACGTAGTTGGTTAGTCCATATAGGCCAGTGGCCAGACCAGACTCAGATCAAATATCAAGATCTCGTTAAGCATGTTATTTTGAAGTAACCGTGGACGCCGACCAGGGCCAGGCCCACCTCTCTCCTAGGTGGTCTCAACCTGCCCTGTCGCTCCGCCACAAAGTAACAGTCGGGGCCGTCGGGAACCCAGGCACACCTCTACCGGGATGGAGCCACCTGTCCTTTCAGCCCCCACATCGAAATCACTTGCGGGTACTCTACGAGCCGACCCAGCTTTAGTCACCACATGTATCATATAATGTATACAAGTATATACCCGCGATCACCTCTCGTCATTCTGAGCAACTTTCATGCACAAAGTATTTTCATCCGAGTTATGGATTATTTTATATTAATTTTCAAAGTTTTTCTAACATTGTGTAATTGCTTATAATTCGAATTTAAAAGCTGGAATTGATATGGGTACCCAGGGATTGCCTAGCCTAGTGTATGACAGGAGTTAATTGCAGGGAACTACCACACCTCGGCACGTTGTAACGAATCAGTACCATTAGTCTTTTTTTTTGCCATGCAGTACCAACTCTAAGCCTAAGTGTTGCAAAACGGTCTGACAACCGTAGAAACAAGGACTGACCACGTATCTGACTGAGTGGCCCCACCTGTCAGGTGACATATGTTTTTTTTTTGCAGAAAAGCCCCTTGCACTACTATTAATCAGGCACATGCCCTTTGCGGAAAACTAAAAACAATGCCGCGCGGGTGGGATTCGAACTGGAGACCTGCCGCGTCACGCGCGGACTACTGACCACTACACCAGCCTCGTTGGCTTGTTCCAAGTATGATACTACTGCTTATATTGTTAAACCTGGCGCGTAACGCATCAATTATTGTTCGGGACTTCGTTAGTTGTTAAAATTGGATACTAAAGCCTTAACGCACGCACCTCCCAACCACTACAACAGTCTCATTCAGTTGTTAAAATTGGATACTAAAGCCTTATATTCTTTTGCCTTTAAACAAATAAAATGGAACCAAAAATGATGCTGCCGTCACAACTCAAACCTGTGCCCGAGCCGGACCGAGAGCACGCTCTATCAACTACAACACAGAGTTACTCGCATCAAGGTAGGGGCATGCATGTTTTATATATGTCTGCATTAAACGGGCCGCAGGACCATTTGCATAGCCATGTTTTTTTAGACCAATGCAAATACTAATTAATTAAATAGGTGCACGCGTCTACAGCCACCGGGGCTTTCCGAAAAAAACATATGCCATGTGTCGCCTGACAAGTGGGGCCACTCAGTCAGATACGTGCTTATACGGCTGTCAGACCGTTTTGCAACACTTAGACTTAGAGTTGGTACTGCATGGCAAAAAAAATGACTAATAGTACTGACTCGTTACAATGTGTTGAAGTGTGGTAGTTCCGTGCAATTAACTCGTATGACAGTGGGGTTAGGGGGGTTTGGTTGATTGTTGACCCACGTATAAGTGTAACATGTGCTAAAATTATTTAGTTAAACAATTTACCTAGTGGGGGCCACATGTAATAGACTCAAAGTAGGGGTGGTTACTACTAAAGAGGGATTAGTCCCTAATTGATTTTGGGGTGGCCTGGTGGCACATCCAGCCGTGAGGCTCTGCATACACACGCACACATAGCACACGCCACACTTGGCCATGGCCACTAGCAGCAACTAGCAGCGGCTGTAGGCGGAATCAACAGCGGCAAGTAGGAGCATCTACGACAAGTGCTTAGGAGCAGCAGCAGCGACTAACGAGCAGGAGCAGCAGAAAACAACGAGCGGCAGTCAGTGGAGTAGCAAGCAGTAGCAGTTGAGCAGCAGCGTAGCAAGTACGTAGCAGCAGAGAAGGCACAGGGCTAGGCGAGGGCGCGCAACGGCAGCGGCCGCAAGCATCATGCGGGCCGGTGGACGCGTGGCCGCGGTGCTACGCTACCAGGGCGCGCGGGCGCGAGACCAGGGGGGCGGCCGGCGGCTGGACGGCAGCAGGCGGGCCGGGCGCAGCCAACGCGGGTGTGGCGTGCAGCCGGCGAGCAGCGGGTGCGGCGACAGTAGCAGGCGACAGAAAGGGGCGGCAAGGGCGAGCAGCGGAGGAGCCGCAATGGCGAACAGCAGCAGAACAGGGGAGGGGCTGCGGGCACGCAGGTCACGGCCAGGGTGAAGGCGGACGCGGGAAGGAGCGGACAGAGGCGCACGGGAGGTAGCGACCGCGAGCTCGGGTGCGTCAATGGTGGCGTCCTACGGCGACGGGAAGAAAGAAAAGGGAGAAGGGGTAATGGACGGTGGCTCACATCGGTGTCGGGGAGAAGCACGGGGAAGCCAGGGAGGTCGCGGTGCGGCAGATCGACGACGACGTCGCGGTGGCCGGGGCGGAGAAGAACGAAGATGGCGAGGTGTACGGGGAATCTCCACTGATCTGCTGCAGGGGGGAGACGAGGTCGACTAAGGCGGCCCTCCTAGCGCGGTCCTGGCCGTCGGGGAGGTCGTTGGCCACGGTGACGATGGCGGCGCAGCCGTGGCAGTGCTTGGGCGAGCTCGCGGCAACAGATCTAGGAGGAGGCGGGGAGAACGGCGAGAGGGAGTGGACGCGGGCGAACCCTAGGACGCCAAGCACGGCCTTATCCTCGCCGAGGAGGCACGGATGGCCGGCGCGTGGCGATCCTTGCCATGGACGGGCGCTCTGCGTCCACGGCGCTTGGGTGAACAAGAAGTTGAAGACGGTTATAGTGGTGGGCTGGGCCGGTTCCTGTAGCGAGGAGGCCAAAGTGAACAGTAGATTAGTTATTATGGACGCAAAAAAAAAGTAGATTAGTTATTATGTTTTTCACTTCTTTTTGTTTATTGTTTTTCTTATTTATCTACTGTTTTGTATTTAGTTTAGGTACTAAATGATTTTAGTTAAAGTTTAAACTCCTCACATTATTACCTCCTGATATTCTGGGTGTTGTCCAAAAAGTTTGGGGTTATTTGGAAATGTTTGAAATTAACTTCATATTTTAATGGGCATAATAAGGGATGCTTGTTCACTTTAATTATTTCTAGGGGAAATTTAAAAATCCATTTGATGTTAGATCCTACATGGTAATTACTTAGTGAATATTTGCAACCCATCGAACATTTTTCCTTATCAGATTGAAGAAATAAAATTCAACTTGTTTTTGGAATTTGAATTTGAATCGGGATTGAATCATCGGGAGATTAATAATAGTGATCGTTGTGATGTGGCATCATTAGCAGAGAATTACTGTAGCTTAAATATCTGGTCGTCGCATATCATTAGCTAGGTAGTATGGATCAGGATGGAAGACAGTATGAAGCCAAACAGCAAACAATCTTCACACAGTGAAGACAATCAGATCATGCAAACAGGCAATGACTTCACAAAGACAAACTGTAATGTAAAGGGATGTGGAGGATAGAACCAGTTGCTTGGTGAAGACAAGGATTTGGTAGACCAGTTTCAGTTGATGTGACAACTGTATGTCTGGTTAGGGAGGCTGAGATTTAACTCAGAAGACCGCGTCTTCACCTTATTCCCCTTGAGCTAAGGACACCAAGTCCTCGCCCGATCACACTGGTAAGTCTTCAAGGTAGACTTCCAAACCTTCAAAGACTTCGTTCACTAGCAATCCACAATGGCTCTTGGATGCTCAGAACGTGATGCCTAACCGGCTGGAGGATTCACAGTCCTCAAGTGTAACAAGTCTTTAGGTCACGCGGACAGAAAGACTTTAGTGATGCCTAACACTCTTTGGCTCTGGGTATTTTGGGCTTTGTCCTCGCAAGGATCGATCTCTTCTCAAATGCTTCGGAGGTGGGTTGCTTTGAAATGACAAAAGCCGTGCACTAACTCTCAGCAGCCACCAATTTATGGTGTAGGGGGTGGGCTATTTATAGCCAGGAGGCAACCCGACCTGATTTGTCCAAAATGACCCTAGGTCACTAAGGAACCGACACATGTACAACGGTCGGATTTCAAACACACGCGACAACTTGACTTGGGCTACAAGTAAAGCTGACTCATCCATCTCTGGATAAGATTTGCTCTCATTGTCTTCGCTCGAAGACATAGGATTTGGTTGAGCATCACTTCAGTCACTCTGACTTTGTTCACTGGGACCCCACTTAACAGTACGGTGGTTCCTATGACTCAACAAAGAAGAAAAGGAAACTACGAAACAACTATTTCTTCGCACTCCATAGACTTCACATGAATGTCTTCTCATGTCATAATCTTCATCGTGAATGTCTTCACGAATCACCATTGTCTTCAATGTCTTCACACATTTTTAGGGGTCATCTCTGGTAGGTAAACTGAATCAATAAGGGACTACTACCTGTGTTATCCTGCAATTCTCACAAACACATTAGTCCCTCAACCAAGTTTGTCGTCAATACTCCAAAACCAACTAGGGGTGGCACTAGATGCACTTACACATCAAGATCCCATGTGGAGGTCTTTTCCGGTACTCTGACGAAGGGGGATTCGATCATGGAGGGCTTCTACATCAACCTTGTTGCCCTTCGAATGATGTGTGAGTAGTTTACCTCAGACCTATGGGTCCGCTGCTAGTAGCTAGACGGCTTCTTGTCTCTCTTTGATCTTCCATACAATGTGCTCCTCGATCTTCTTGGAGATCTATTCGATGTAATCTTTTCTTTTGCGGTGTGTTTATTGGGATTCGATGAATTATGGGTTTATGATCAGATCATATATGAATATTAATTGAGTCTTCTTTGAATTCTTTTATGTATTATAGTTATAGCTTTGTATTTCTCTCTGATCTATCCATTTGATTTGGCCAACTAGATTGATTTATCTTACAATGGGAGAGGTGCTTTGTGATGGGTTCAATCTTGCGGTGCTCAATCCCAGTGACAGAAAGGGTCATGACACATATTTGTATTGTTGCCATTAAGGATAAAAATATGGAGTTTATTCATATTGATTGGGTTTACTTTGTCTACACCATGTCATTTTGCATAAAGCGTTACTCTCTTTGTTATGAGTTTATACCATAGATGCATGTTGGATATCGGTCGATGGGTGGAGTAATATTACTCGTGGTTCTGGAACTTCTGGCAGCTGGAATTGTGTTTCACCGGCTGCCCTAGGGTTTTCGGAATATTTGGGTATTTATAGGGTGAAGAGGCGGTGCGGGAGGTCACCGAGGTGGGCGCAACCCACCTGGGCGCGCTTGGGCCCCCAGGCGCACCATGGTGGGTTGTGCTCCCCACGGAGCCCCCCTCTGGTACTTATTTGGCCCATCTTGTGTCTTCTGGTCTAGAAAAATTCTCCAAAAAGATTCGTTGCATTTGGACTCCGTTTGGTATTGATTTTCTGCGAAGTAAAAAACAAGCAAAAAACAACAACCGACACTTGAAAGTGCTAGTTATCGACTAGAGGGGGGTGAATAGGCGGTTTTTATGAAGGTCTTCAAGAGATGCGAGATTTTCTAAGAAAGACAACCAAACAACACCTATGTGATATGCATTGGAAGATAAACTACACTAAACAGATCATAGTCAAGTAATAGTACAATGAAAGCACAAAGACTAATGAAACCTAGGTAGAGCATATCGAAAAGGAATACAATATGAAGCCAAACATGTGAAAGTCTTCACACAGTGAAGTTAAACAGATCAGGCAAGCAAGCACTGACTTCACGAAGACAAACTAAAATGTAAAGGAGGTAGGGTATAGAACCAGTTGCTCGGTGAAGACAAGGATTTGGTAGACCAGTTCCACTTGTTGTGACAACTGTATGTCTAGTTAGGGAGGCTAAGATTGAACTCAGAAGACCACGTCTTCACCTTATTCCCCTTGATCTAAAGACACTTAGTCCTCGCCCAATCACTCAGGTAAGTCCTCAAGGTAGACTTCCAAACCTTCACAGACTCCATTCACCGGCGATCCACAATGACTTTTGCATCCTCAGAACATGATGCCTAACCGGCTGGAGGATGCACAGTCCTCAAGTGTAATAAGTCTTCAGATCACGCGGACAGAAAGACTTCAGTGATGCCTAACACTCTTTGGCTCTGGGTGTTTTGGGCTTTGTCCTTGCAAGGTTTCTCTCTCAAAGGCTTCGGAGGTGGGTTGCTCTCAAACGACAAAAGCCGTGCACTAACTCTGAGCAGCCACCAATTTATGGTGTAGGGGGTGGGCTATTTCTAGCCAGGAGGCAACTGACATGATATGTCCGAAATGACCCTGAGTCACTAAGGAACCGACACGAGTCCAACGGTCGGATTTCAAACACACGCGGCAACTTGGCTTGGGCTACAAGCAAAGCTGACTCATCCAACTCTTGATAAGATTTGCTCTCATTGTCTTCATTCGAAGACATATGATTTTGGTTGAGCATCACGCCAGTCTTCTGACTTTGTTCACCTCAATGACGACCTCCTCCTTGTGCAGTTCTGATAGGTACCGATGACCTCCTCCTACTCACCAGTAACAAGTGTGGTTTCACATTTGCTGGGAACTATGCTTTTGGTGTATGATATGGCTGGGAGAAAACACACAGTTTCCTGCATCTTTTGATAATATCAATTTGTTTTGTAAGAGCTGAGTTTATTGTACTATTAACGCTAATAAGATTGCTGCTAGTATGTTCATGACATTTTACATTGTATGGATAGTTGGATACATTGAGCTTCAACCATTATTTAAGCTTTGTTGTTCTTGCAATTACTAGTTGTGCAGTGGTTGTATTCACCGTCTTCCCCTGTAGACCCCGAAATCAAACTCATATGATAGAGTAGATATTTTCTACATGTAGCATCATGGAGGTATTAACTACCTGATGTAGTCGTAGAACAACATCATGTTCGAATATGCCAAATGTTTGGGCCTAATGATGTTCTGTATTAGGGCGGAAGGTTTATTACTTTTTTCAAGGTGTGTGTGCAATGTTTGATTAATGATTGAAGTGCATTAGCGGTTTATCTTCTTCTTTATAAGTCTGTTTGCAATGGATGTACGTAACTGTCATTTTTACCTCTTGCATATTTAACATACATGACAGTAGTAGTAGCTATTCAAATATATGCGAAGGTAGAAGCTATCGTTGCTGCTTTTGTCTTTAACAAAAAAAAATTGTAATGATGATCCGAAATGTCGCGCAGGTGATCATTGGTGCTACCGCCGCCACTGTGCCGGTCGGAGGTGTTGCTGCTGCATTTGGCGGAGCTGCCTCCCCAAAGAGCAACCTTCATCAGACACTACCCCATAACATCGTCTCAAGGTTCTGTGCCCCATCTCCCCTCTTTCTAAATTACTGAAATGAAAATGGCTAGGCCTCATGTGCCTCTTGTATCTATTGCTCGATTTGTTATGATTTGATTCACCAAGAATGATTCTGCTACTATCTTGTGGTAAGGTTAAATGGAACAACGACGGATGTTTCTAATATGGTTATTGCTAGAATAATTCATCAACTTGAGATATGCTGGGATGTTACTCTAGGTGTCAAAATGATAATAAAACCTAGGTTCTTGCATGGTTCTTAGATTAATTGTTATGTTTTGTTGTTAGCAAATATTGCCTATATTGAGACTATAAACATGTGACTATTCCTCTCATTACAGGAGTTCTAGGCTGAAGACATTCAAAGAAGCTCGAAGCCCCAGTCAACAACTTGCTTTATATGTTACTGAATTTGTAATGCTAATTTTCTTGAGAAATTTGATGTACTGCTAAACATGCTCGGAATTGATGTATATTTGCTCGCTGAATTTGATGTATACTTGCTCACTGAAAAAATAATATTATTTTTTGTTTACTTGAAATACATTCCTCGACTAAAAGTGGCCAGAAAAATAAATATATAGTCCAAATGAAAAATGGTTGAAATGTCTATTGGACCAAATCTATTTGGGCTTTGAAAACAGGCCTCAAATATATTGGTTGGAACAAAGGTTGAAAATTTAAAAGAAATGGACCGTTAAAAGGCCGGGGCCTGGAAAATAAGGTCTAGGCCCAAAAAGAAATGTACAGCAAAAGACATCAACCTAGAAAATCGAATTGTTGGGCCAGGCCTATGTAGGTGACCATAATTGACGGGGGGCTCTCAAAACAGGCCTCAAATATATTGGTTGGAACAAAGGTTGAAAATTTAAAAGAAATGGACCGTTAAAAGGCCGGGGCCTGGAAAATAAGGTCTAGGCCCAAAAAAGAAATGTACAGCAAAAGACATCAACCTAGAAAATCGAATTGTTGGGCCAGGCCTATGTAGGTGATCATAATTGACAGGAAAAATACACTAAATGGGCTGATTTAATGGGCTCTGCTCATATAGACACCGAATTGGACCAGGCAGATTCTAATCAACGAGCTTTTCATTTGGTCGCAATTTTGTCACATTAGCTTGCCATGTCGGATCCGACGTGGTCTGGGCAGACTACAAGTGACCAAAAAAATTGCTCGTTGGACCAACGACCTTTTGTTTTGGTCGTTACCTTCTATGACCATATCACAGAGAAGGTCGTTAAGTTTCGTTAAAGACGGTCAGCTTTTGACCAATTTTTTTTGTCAAAAAAAGATCGCAAACGAAAAACAATGACCATTCAACGATCAATATTAATGGTTGCAAGTTGACATATTGTTAGGACCCCGATCCTAAGTCACACTGATCTAGCATGTAACACATCATATCACTTTGCGGCCTCACGCACGGTATCCCCACGGGTGCCACCTTACCTGGCCCGGGATCGTTTGCGCCTTTTGGCTCACGTATATGATAGTGTCGCTAGCATCCATATGACAGAGAACCCGGGCCGACATGTCTAATCGTAAACCCAAGGTGGCACTAATTACAGGGACATGCATACATGACCCAACAACGAACATGTCGGTCATCAACGTATGAACCCACACTAGTAGAAAACGGACCTAATATGAGACACATTAGTGCCAGTTTGGTTTTGAACCGGCACTAATGTGTCCATTAGTGCCGGTTCCAACGGCTAGCCGGCCGTTCTCATTAGTACCAGTTTGTGGCGAACCTTTAGTACCGGTTCGTGCCACGAACCGGTACTAAAGATGGTGGTGGCAGGGTGTTGTCAGTCTGGGGCCCCTCTAGCACCTTTAGTACCGGTTCGTGCCACGAACTGGTACTAAAGGTCGACGTACATAAACCCTTCGTCCACCCGAGCCACTCTATTCTTCCCCTTTCCCCTCACTTCTCCTCTGTTCTTCCCCTTTCCTCTCGAGCTCCTCACAAATTTTGCCCAAAATTTGTCAAGATTTGAAGGCCCCCATCCATTCAAATGATCACAAAGGTTAGCAACTTTGTCCTTTCAACTCTCATTGCTAGATTAGCTCTTGCAATGCTTTGTATAGTGATTAATTTGGGAGGAATTATATTTGCTAGTATTTGATTTATATGCAATTTGAGGTCAAAAATAACACTTAGTTTGCATATGTAGGTGTGGTTTACGTAGTGCCTTCTAAATCTCCGTCGTAACCACCGTCGATCGCCCGCACCGTCCCGTCGCCGGCACCACCTTGTGGTGAGGCTCTTGTTCATGAATGTTTTACATTACCAAATTGATGTTTGTGTGATTTGGATATATAGTTACTCGTATAATTATCTTACCCGTACGTTGTTTGTTATACATAGTGCCATGGTTTTGATATCCGCCCCCGTTGGCCCTCGTCCTTGTTATGATTCGGATGTGGTATATTCTCTTTTAAAACTAGTTGTTGCATTTCGTGTTTATGACAAATTATGCCCATCAAGTTGATATAGATATTTTTATCTAGGAGGTATGTGAACTAGAAATTCCAACCGACCCTATTGTCGAGAGGTTAAATTTAGTTGAAAGAGAAAACGAGTATTTGAAAGAAAAATTGAAAAGAATTGAGGGGGAGAAGATGGAATTGGATTTGCATGTTGTCGATGTCGTCTATGATCACAAGATCAAGATGGAGAAAATGAGGTTGAAGATTAGAAAGATTAGAAAATATGCCATTGATAGTGTGGCTTGGTATCATTATGCTGTTGGATCAATTGTTACCTTAGTTGCGATCTTCATCGCATTTGTTGTTGCATTTAAATTCTTTAGCTAGAGAGTTATTTCTATGTTGCATTTAATTAAGTGTTGTATGTGAACTTTATGTATGAACTTTATGTATGAACTTGTATTAATTTGGTCTATTTGGTGTTGTGTAATGAAGATGAGCCGACAATGGATGTATGATGACCGATGCTCTCCGGAGTTCATTAATGGCGTGCATACTTTTCTGCGGGTCGCTGAGGCAAACAAGCGGGCGGATGGTTTTATGCCTTGTCCATGTGCTGGCTGTAAGAATGGTCACAGTTACTCTACAGAAAAAATCATTCACGTCCTCCTATTTAAGTCCGGTTTCATGCCCCACTATAATGTTTGGACCAAGCACGGAGAAATAGGGGTTATGATGGAAGACAATGAAGAAGAAGAGGACGACCACGGCTATCCTGGCCATGGGTTCCCTGGATACGATGATACAACAATGGGGGAAGAAGCTGAGCCGGCAATGCGGGAAGAAGCTGAAGAAGAGGCATCAGATGAGCCCGCTGATGATCTAGGTCGGGCCATTGCCGATGCAAAGAGAAACTGCGCAAGTGATCTGGAGAGGACGAAGTTGCAGCGCATGTTAGAGGATCACAAGAAATTGTTGTACCCGAATTGCGAAGCTGACAAAAAAAGTTGGGCACCACACTTGAATTGCTGCAATGGAAGGCAGAGAATGGTGTATCTGACAAGGGATTTGGAAAGTTGCTGGTAAAGATAAAGAATATGCTTCCAAAGGACAACGAATTGCCCGAGAGTACGTATGAAGCAAAGAAGGATGTCTGCCCTCTAGGGTTAGAGGTGCAAAAGATACATGCATGCCCTAATGACTGCATCCTCTACCGCAGTGAGTACGAGGATTTGAACGCTTGCCCGGTATGCGGTGCGTTGCGTTATAAGATCAGTCGCGATGACCCTGGGGATGTCGAGGGTGAGCGCCCCAGGAAGAAGATTCCTGCCAAGGTGATGTGGTATGCTCCTATAATACCACGGTTGAAACGTTTGTTCCAAAACAAAGAGCATGCGAAGGCGATGCGGTGGCACGCAGAAGACCGTAAGAAAGACGGAAAGTTGAGAGTACCCGCTGACGGTTCGCAGTGGAGAAAAATCGAGAGAAAGTACTGGGAGGAGTTTGCAGGTGACCCAAGGAACGTATGGTTTGGTCTAAGCGCAGATGGCATTAATCCTTTTGGGGAGCAGAGTAGCAACCATAGCACGTGGCCTGTGACTTTATGTTTGTATAACCTTCCTCCTTGGTTGTGCATGAAGCAGAAGTTCATTATGATGCCAGTGCTCATCCAAGGCCCTAAGCAACCCGGCAACGACATTGATGTGTACCTAAGGCCATTAGTTGAAGAACTATTACAGTTGTGGAATGGAATAGGTGTACGTGCGTGGGATGAGCACGGACAGGAAGAATTTGACCTAAAGGCGTTGCTGTTCGTGACCATCAATGATTGGCCTGCTCTCAGTAACCTTTCAGGACAGACAAACAAGGGATATCGCAGATGCACGCACTGTTTGGATGATACCGACAATATATATTTGGATAGTTGTAGGAAGAATGTGTACCTGGGACATCGTCGATTTCTTCCGACAAGGCATCCCGTAAGAAAGAAAGACAAGCATTTCAAAGGTGAGGCGGATCACCGGACGAAACCTCGCCACCGCACTGGTGCTGATGTACATGATATGGTCAAGGATTTGGAGGTAATCTTTGGAAAGGGTCCTGGCGGAAAACCTGTTCCGAAGGACGCTGACGGACGCACACCCATGTGGAAGAAGAAATCTATATTTTGGGACCTGCCATATTGGAAAGACCTAGAGGTCCGCTCCGCAATCGACGTGATGCACGTGACGAAGAATCTTTGCGTGACCCTGCTTGGCTTTTTGGGCGTGTATGGGAAGACAAAAGATACACTAGAGGCACGGGAGGACCAGCAACGTATGCAAGGAAAAGACGGCATACATCAGTGTAACGCCCTCGATGCGGCTATATCTCCCACGTGTCGAAGCACGACTTAGAGGCATAACCGCATTGAAAGCAATGTCGCAAGTGAGGTAATCTTCACACAACCCATGTAATACATAAGGGAAAGAGATACATAGTTGGCTTACAATCGCCACTTCACACAATTACATGAATAAAGCATTACATCATCCAGATACAATCAAGGTCCGACTACGGAACCAAAATAAAAGAAGAACCCCAAATGCGACAAAGGTCCCCGATCGACCCCAACTGGGCTCCACTACTGATCAACTAGAACGAAACAACACAAAGGGCAAGATCTTCATCGAGCTCCTCCTTGAGCTCGGATGCGTCACCTGCACGGTTTCATCGGCACCTGCAAACTGGTTTTGGAAGTATCTGTGAGTCACGAGGACTCAGCAATCTCACACCCGCGAGATCAAGACTATTTAAGCTTATAGGAAGGATGGAGTAATGAGGTGGAGCTGCAGCAAGCGACTAGCATATATGGTGGCTACAATCGCAAAAGAGAGCGAGAAGTGAAGCAAGGCACGGTCGTGAAGCTAGTAGCGATCAAGAAGTGATCCTGAAACTACTTACGTCAAACATAACTCCAACACCGTGTTCACTTCCCGGACTCAGCCGAGAAGAGACCATCACGGTTACACACGCGGTTGATGCGTTTTAATTCGGATCTGGTGTCAAGTTATCTACAACCGGACATTAACAAATTCCCATCTGCCACATAACCGCGGGCACGGCTCTCGAAAGTTTATACCCTGCAGGGGTGTCCCAACTTAGCCCATGACAAGCTCTCGCGATCAATCAAGGAATATACCTTCTCCCAGGAAGACCCAATCAGTCTCAGAATCCCGGTTTAGAAGACATTTCGACAATGGTAAAACAAGACCAGCAAGACCACCCGACTGTGCCGACAAATCCCGATAGGAGCTGCACATATCTCGTTCTCAGGGCACACCGGATAAGCGAAGCGTACAGGTACCGACGTAATCCAAGTTGCCAAGGAATGGTCCCGCACGGTGCTCTAGTTTGGACCAACACTCAGAGGAACACTGGCCCGGGGGGGGGGGGGTAAAGTAAAGATGACCCTTGAGTCTGCAGAACCCAAGGGAAAAAGGCTTAGGTGGCAAATGTTAAAACCGATGTTGGGCCTTGCTGGAGGAGTTTTATTCAAAGCAAACTGTCAAGGGGGTCCCATAAATCACCCAACCGCGTAAGGAACGCAAAATCAAGGAACATAACACCGGTATGACGGAAACTAGGGCGGCAAGTGTGGAACAAAACACCAGGCATAAGGCCGAGCCTTCCACCCTTTACCAAGTATATAGATGCATTAATTAAATAAGATATATTGTGATATCCCAACAAGTAAACATGTTCCAACAAGGAACAACATCTCCATGTTCCAATAAGGAACAAACTTCAATCTGTAACTAGCAACGCTATAAGAGGGATGAGCAAAGCGGTAACATAGCCAAGCAATGGTTTGCTAGGAAGGGTGAAAATGTTAGAGGCTGACATGGCAATTTGGGAGGCTTGGTAAAACAAGTGATAGGTAGCGCAACATAGGCATAGCAAAAGAGCGAGCATCTAGCAAGCAAAGATAGAAGTGATTTCGAGGGTATGGTCATCTTGCCTGAGATCCCGCAAGGAATAAGAACGAATCCATGAAGAAGACAAACGGACATCAAACGAATCCTCACAACTCCGGAACGAAACCGAAGCTAACGAGAGAAGCAAACCGGAAAAAAACAAACAACATGGTAAACACACAAGCATAAACATGTCATGATGCACAAACAAGTATGATGCATGTCCGGTTTAATGAGGCATGGCATGGCAATATGCACAAACAACACTACAAGTTAAGTGGAGCTCAATATGCAACGAGTTGCATATTGACGAAACACCACATCAATTATTTAGTTCTCTCTAGTGATAAGCTACTCAACAATATGAAATGTTATTAAACATGGCAAGGGGTGAAGCATAATTAAACTACCTATTTAGGCAAGTATAAGTGAGGCCGGAAACAACAAACGATAATTACGGAAAATCCCCATGTTATTTAGCAATTTAATGCAACAATAATTTTAAACATTTTAATTGTTATTATCATGATGCGGATGACATATGCAAGTTTTGTGCAATTTTATGAAAACGTTGACATGAGCATGTTATGAAGCATTTGTCACCATCGCGGAAGGAAAAAGGTGCCACAGCAGTGAAACGGAAATGGTGCCACGGCAACATTCCGGTCCCGATAACTCATGGAGGTACCGGTGCAAAAGGAAGTGTGACGTGAGCGAGTCATGCAAGATGGTGGGGTGATCCCGGATTCCGGGTTCCCACGGGACGACAGCATGGCAAACGAGGAACGTGCATGAAACAATCGGGCACGGTGCAAACATATGGTACATCTCATACATGCAAGGGCATCTCATCGCGGTCGTCTCGGGTTATACCTTTGAAGCGTGCGTTTTTGGAGCGGTTCGAGTTCGGAGCGGTGTAGAGGAAGTAGGCGTTCACGGGACGTCGTGGAAGTAGTGGTACACGGGTCGTAGTGGAAGTAGTCGTTCACGGCGACGGTAGAGGTACTCGCGATCTTGGCAACGGTATTCGTACATGTCCGGAGAGGAACTTGTCGTATCCATGTTGTCGAACTTGGCGTATCCGAAGGGGTACTTGCCAGATCCACAACACTGTGACCGTTCGTGGCAGGGGAACTTGATGTTCAAGGGTCTCCCAAAGACGTCGTGGTACTAGGAACTTGCGGTGTGTTGCTTGGGGAACCAGGGGTACTTGGCAGGTTCCACACGGAGATGCATCGATGGTGCTCGGAGGCAGCAACGGGCGGCTACCCAAACAAGCAAGGGCGCAGGAGGTGAGGGAGACAACTTGCTGCTGGGGACAACCTCATCCATGGCGAGGTGGAGACCGAACGGTGGTGGAGCTCGGTGCAAGGTAGACACAGAGGTGAAGCAGGACGTCGAGGAGGGCAGCAGAGGCGACGGGCGGAGCAGAGGGGCGGCGGAGCTTGACGGATCCAGGCGAGGTCGCCGGCAGCAGAGGCTGCGATGGAGCAGGGGCGACGCGAGGCAGGGGGCGCCGGAGTTGGCCTCCAGTGGCGGCACAAAAGACCAGGCGGTTTGGTGACGACGAGGAGAAGCAGGAGGAGAGGCACAGGAGGAGGTGATGCGCTACGGGGATGGTTGCGGGGTGGAGGAGGCGCGATGGGACGGCTCGGGCACGGTGGTCGGGTGCGGAGGCGGTGGTGCTGGCCATGGCGCCAACGCACAGGGACGGGCGCGGCTCCGAACGGTGATGGGGTGGAGGAGGCCGAGGGGGAGATGGGATCGAGAGAGGAGAGATGGGGCGCAGAGGAGGGAGATGGAGGCGCTGCGGGAGGGAGATGGGATCGAGCGATGCTCTCCCTGGCGATGGCTGTGCGTGGCGGCGGCGCACAGGGGGGCGAGGGGAGATGAGGGGGATTCGATCATCTAGGTTAACGGGGTGTAGCTGGGCCTTGGGCTATCTTGGTGGAGAGGGGAAAAAGGCCAGGAGGAGTTGGGCTGCGCTGGATCTCTCTCTCTTTTAAGCAGAAAAGAATTAGAGAGAAGAAAGAGAAAGAGAGGGTTTGGGAAAGAAGTTGGACATGGGGATTATTTTCCCAGACCCACAAGAATGTGCTTGTTCCGATACAATAGAAAAGGCCATGGTTGAAAGATGTAAATTCAAACTCATTTGATTTAAATTCAAATGATTTGAATAGGAAGTGAGGGCTGGGAAGGTCCAAAAATGTTCGGATTTTTGTGGGGCTCCGGAAAATGATGAAAGAAATATATGGCAAGGTTGGAGACCAAGAATTAAGATAACAAAGGCATTGGAATATTTTGTAAGAGTGTTATGGTGAATTCCAAGTTAATGAAATATTTAAATATAGCTCCCTAATATTGGGAAGATAAGTTATAAAGAGAAGTCACCATGTGAATTCCCTCGATTTAAATAGATCAAAAGATCTATGCAATTTACTTAGATGAGTTTTGAAATGCAAAGATTAATGACATGATGGCATGATGACATGATGAAATGCAAGAGATGGCATGATGAATGCACAAACAAAACAAATCACACGACAAAACTCGGAATAGCTGGAAGGCATCTGAAGCTCCGGTCTTGGGGCGTTACAATCAGGGTCAGGCCAGCTACGCTCTTACCAAAGAAGAGAAGGAAATCTTCTTCGAATGCCTGCTTAGCATGAAGGTACCGTCTGGCTTCTCGTCGAATATAAAGGGAATAATAAATATGGCAGAGAAACAGTTCCAGAACCTAAAGTCCCATGACTGCCACGCTAATGAAAGGAAGACTCCAGATTTCACGGGAACACTGGAGAAGCAAAGAGAGCACTGGGACAATTTCGTGACCTTCAAGGATTCAGAAATATCTAAGGAATGGTCGATGAAAAACAAGGCAAATGCCGCAAGAAAGACGCAGTTCCATAGGCTGGGTCCAGGTGGCTACGTGGTGGGATTGCCTAAGTGGGATAAGTCTGAGCAAGAGATGGAGGATGCAGGGGTCACTCCGGTTACCCGACACTGGACCCCAGGTGCAGAACTTGGTTCTATGCGCATGGGGGAGCGTTGGACCCGAAGACAGGCGAAGTTTCACGGAAGGCAAGTCTAAAAGGAGTCGAACAAAAGATAACTGACGCAAAAGATGAAGCTCGAAGGGGGGTGTTCACGCCCAACAGAGAGAACGACGAGCTTACGCGTGCCCTGGGAAATCCTGAACACCCGGGAAGAACACGAGGCATGGGCGTTATTCCCTGGTATGAGGGCTTTTTAGAATGGAACGAGGACTACAGGAGCCGTGCAAGAAGGAAGCTGGAGGAGGAGAAGAAAAGGAAGCTGGAGGAGGAGCAGAGGAAGCAGGACGCAGAACGCCTTCAAGGCCTAGAAGCAAGGCACGCGGACCTGGCACTCAAATTCCAGCAGCAGCAACAGCAGATCGACTCACTTAGCCAGGAAAGGGGGTCTCAGCAGCGGCAGCAGCAAGCTGATGATCGTCCAGCATTGGATAGCACCGTCCCATCCATGCCGAGAAGCAGCGTTGGTTCTGCCCCGGGTGACACACTGCTGGATACATACCCTGTGGATGAGATCATAGAGAACACTAACTGCGAGCTACACTCCAAAATGAAGAACATATCCATGAAGGTGGCGGACGGCGTTGCTTTTCCAGTTACCCCCGAAGCAACCTACCATTGCATCCCGATTCCAGAGGGCTATGCTCGTGTCATGGTTGATGAAGTGGTGGACCCATATTCAGGGCTAACGCTTGACATTCCTGGAGGTGAAGACGAGCGCACACTGGGAGAGGCCATACATCGTATCATCCTATGGAGAAAGGATTACATCATGTCGTCCACCGACACCGCGTCGTCTGCCGACTCCTCCTCGAAGTCCGCCACTGAGTCAGCAGACTCCCGCTCCTCCAAGTCCACGAATGCGTGAGACGACTCCTCCTCGAAGTCCGCCACCTCCTCCAAGTCCCCGAACGCGTGAGCTGACTCCTCCGGTTTCAAGCCCGGCACAGCGTCATGCCACTTCTCCGGTTTCAAGTCCGGCATCATGTCAGGCCACACCTCCTGCTTCAAGTCCGGCACATCGTCAGGCCACTTCTCCTGGTACAACTCCACGTCAGCCGTCTGCGCCGTCTCAGCAATCTCAGCAATCGCAGAAGAGACATCCCGCAGCTTTGGTGCGTAGCGGTACGAGTCGAGGTAGTTCAGGAAGTACAGGAGGAGGCAAGCGATATAAATATGGTCCAAGCCTCGCTCCTCTTCCTCAGAGGCCTTACGACATGACTAAGGAGCAAAACACAACCATAGTGCAAGCCCAATTGGACGCCCATTTTGGACCGAAACCGGCACCGCCGCCAAAGGAGAAAGTGCCTGAGAAAGTAATTGACCACTTCATTCGTATGGCTAGAGAACCAGCTCCCAAGCCCGTTGACTCGGACTATGAGCACCAAATCAGGAAGGCACATCGAGCACGACTACAGAAGGAAGCAAGCTCAAGCTCGATCCAACAAGCAGCTGGCAAAAAATGCGGGAAAACCGTTCCCCAGTTGGGAGAACAGGCGGCGCAAGCGATCCCCCCGCTTGTTGTGCCAACAACACATGAGAGCAGTAGTACGCGCGCCAAATATTATTGTGGGCAAACCGTTAGTGTTCCCCAGCATGGCGATGTGGTAATAATAGAGGATCATATAATGCAGGCTCAAATGCTCAATATCTCTGTTGGACAACTCCTCGAAATCGAGCCCATGCCTACGCTTAAAGAATCGGAAATAGCATGGCAATATGTCCGGGGCAAACCTTTGGTCCATCCAGACAAGGTCAAGGACCTCCCAACGAGAATGTATCAATTGCATCAATGGTACATGAACATTACCAAGATTTCCAATCGAGAGTCCCTCATGGTGAATGTCAAGCATGAGCATTATTACCATGAGAAAGCTCTAACCATTGAGTATCCAGAACTATTTCAGTTATTTAATCAAGACGCACTCGACAAGTCTATCGTCAGTTGCTATTGTCTGTAAGTGATTTCTTTCTGTAATTTAAGTCTCAAGCTAGTTATGTAGTGATAATTTTGATCAATCATTACATGTAATTATCCTCACTGTATTCTTTTTCTGTGGTATTATATGCAGGATGAAGATGTATGAAATGAAAAAAGCTGGACGCTATGGCGTTGGGTTCATTGACCTAAATACCATTAATCAGGACATATGGGAGATTAAACATTGTCAAGCTGCTGTAGAGGAAAGCATGCTAGAGTTCTTGAAGCGCCTCAATACCAATGAAGATATACTACTTCCTTACAACTTCCCGTGAGTCACACTGTCTTGTACTACAAATTCTGTTTTTGCTTACTAGCTAGCTAGATGTTAATAATTAAGACATGCCCGCTTAATTAAGACATGCAAACTTGTGCGTATGCAGTTGACACTGGGTCTTGTTAGACATTAAAGTTGAGGAAGGAAAAGTTGAATTACTGGACTCACTAACTAAAGAAGATAAAGACTACACCATCGTGAAGGGGATAGTCAACAGGTAATTTCAATCATTATTAACTATATCTCGGCCTATTAATTATTAGTTCGTCTCATTTCCTGATATGAACTATTTAATAACCCCTTTATTAATTTTCTTTGCCGGCGGGCAGGGCATGGGCAAAGTTCATCAAGGTGACTCCAGGCACGTGGCCAAAAAAGTTGTTTTGGCATCAACCAAAGGTAAGTAATTAAGTAGTACTAGCTAGCTACCATCTCTTTAATTCTTGTTTCAATATCATTAATAAATTATCATGCTTGATTAATCATTATCTGATTCAATTCCATTCTCGTAAAGGCCCTGAGGCAGGCGGCGGAGAATAATCTGTGTGCATTCTACGTTTGCGAGAACATTCGCATGATGACGTGCGAAAGGAGCAGATCTGATAGACAGGACTGGGTATGTTTTTGTCAGAACACTATTCACACCATTATCGATATATATCTAGTCACACAGCTAATACACATGCATATTGATCTCCTTCTTAACAGTTCAGATCGGTGCGGGATAAGCTCCTACCATCGGACCGCATACAAGCACTTCAAGAGGAAATACCGGATATTTGCTCGACCAGGTCATAGATCCCAAAGGAGAATACTATTACCCGCTACCGCCCCCATGAACCACTTGTCATCGTGCTCCAAAGGCACCAAGGCAACATGTAGGAGAAATTGTATATGTATATACATGTGTATGTGTGAATAGTTAATGGTGTTGGCTGTGAGACATTCGATGATATTATATATATATATATATATATATATATATATGCGGTTCTACGTACGAGAAAATCTATTTAATTATATATATGCATAACGTGTACAATTTGTAGTATCGTGAAATACCAGCAAACAAAAAAGAATTAAATGGAAAATAAAGCCAAATTGAAAACACAAAATTAAAGCAAAAATAAAAAAAACACCCAAACATTTAGTACCGGTTGGTGTTACCAACCGGTACTAATGTCCTACACGCACCCGGGCCCGGCTCGTGCCACGTGTTTGCACTTTAGCACCGGTTCGTGACGAACCGGTACTAAAGGGGGGGGACCTTTAGTCCCCACTCTTTAGTGCCGGTTCGCCAATCGGCACTAAAGGCCATCATGAACCGGCACTAAAGCCCAGTTCTGCACTAGTGCCAAGTCGTAGCAAGCTACTAGGACTTAAAGGAACAACGCGTGACATTTCCCCGAAGGGACAAACATAGGAACGAAGGACACATGCCGACCAACCTAAGTGTTCTGGAGCAGTAGCAAGCTACCATGGCTCAGTGGAAGCACTAGGAGACATTTCCTCATAAGAGAGGCTACCAAGAATAAACAACTAGGTTGTCGGATCCCACACATACCAAGCATTTCAATAACATACACACAATATGCTCGATATGTGCAAGTACAACATGGCATCACAACAAAACTCTATGACTCAAAGTATTTATTCATCAGGCTCCGAAGAGCCAGATATTACAAACATGGGTCTGATGACCCAGCATTCAAGTCATACAAGTAACAAGCACATGTAAAATCATAAACATGTTTGAGTACAGACATCTGAAAAGAGAGAAGGCTAGTAAGTCTATGTATCTACAAGACCCTCCAAAGGGTACAAGATCATAGCTGAGGTAACAAGCTAAACATCAAAGTCCACACAGAACTACTAGTGAGACTGAAGTCTCTCTGCAAAAACATAAATTAAGCAAACGTGAGTACAAATGTACACATCAAGACTTACATGAGTACTAGCTACATATGCACCAGTACCAGCAAAGGGGGTGGTGGAGATTAACTGCAGCAAGCTAGCTTTGACTCAGTGGCTATCCTGAACTATGTCTGCAAGTAACTCTTTTGGGGTGGCGCACACGAGTCCACATATTCACCAAATCAATACACCACTATAGATCCGCCCCTGTCTCCCTATGAGAACACCATCCATAGCACTCATGCTTATCTTGCGCATTTTAGAGTATCCACTTTCACTTGTCTATGAACTGCATAAGCAACCAAGTAGTCCTTTACCACGGACGTGGCTATTCGAATAGATGATGTTAACCCTGTAGGGGTGTACTTCTTCACACACGCTCTCGCCACTTACTGCCATGTACACGTCATGTATCTCGGCAACCTTCAAGCGGAAGCCTGGCAAGGGTGTCGGACACGACCTGACTAACCACACAAGTCCCTAGTCCAGGTTTATCGCCTATTCAGGTTCCATCCGCAGGGAGTCTGGTCGAGGTTTCCACTAAGGCCCCGAACGATGTGTGCAGGGTTCTCGAGGAACCAAGCGGGCGTCCCAATACACCGTGCCATGTGCCTACCGTATCACAGCCCACCCCTCGAGTCAGCGCTGCGCACGGCCTCCAGCATACTACAAACACCAGAAACTACTTGCAACTCTTGGACAGAGGACAGGGGCGGTTAATAAGTTGAGAGGGTCCATTGGTTTTGGGCCCAATGTGTGGTAGTAGCTGATCTTAAATCACATACACAGATCTTAGTTCCTAAGGATGGTTCCAATGAAACAACCCACCATGTACTCCTACCTGGCCTCTCATCGATACCTTTACCAAATCGTGTTCACACAGTAGGACATGTTCATCACCATTCCAATTCATCCCCGATGAATCAAACCTGACTCAACTCTAAGCAGTAGTAGGCATGACAAGCAAGCATGAATGAGTAGGCACATCAGGGCTCAAACAACTCCTACTCATGCTAGTGGGTTTCATCTATTTACTATGGCAATGACAGGTCATGCAGAGGAAAGGGGTTCAACTACCGCAGCATGTAACAGTTGAATCGTTGTTGTCCTAATGCAGTAAAAGAGAGCAGGAGCGAGAGAGTGGGATTGTATCGGAATGAACAAGGGGGTTTTGCTTGCCTGACACCTCTGAAGATAGTATAGTTCTTCATCAATGTCATCAATCTCATCGTCGGGACCACAACTACTAAGAGGGGATAAATACCGGCAACAAAGAAGGAACACAATCAATGCAATGCAACAATATGATGCATGATCATGACATGGCAATATGCTGTGGTTTGAGCTAATGCAACTAGTAACAATTTAAATGAAGTTGGTTTGAATCCAAGATTCAAATTCAAACTCCATATGTGGATACGCAAATGCCATTTATTTGATTTATCCTAAATAGAAGCCATAAGTTGATCTAACATGCATGGAAATGGTACAGATGGATACATTGGATTTTTCTGATAATTTTTCATATAAATTATTTCATTTGGAGTTATGGTTGAATTTCTATGAGTTTTAGAAGTTTTAAACATTTTTTGAAAATAAATAAATCATTTCTGATTTATTTAAAATCCTAGAAAACATTTACTATGTCAGCATGACCTCATGCTGACATCAGCAGGTCAATGGGCATGTCTGGGTCAAACCTGACGTGTGGGGTCCACACGTCAGTGACAAAGGGACTAATCCCGGTCAAACCCTTCGCTGACTGGGGTTTCACCATGTAGGGCCCGCTGTCAGTGGCTATTAGGGGTTTTTAGTTGGCAGGGGTTAGCACCAATGACGGCCATGTTGGCAGTCGCCGGAGTTTGGCCGACAACGACCAAAACCGTGGTGGCAACTCACCGGACTTGCGCTATGAGTGGCGGCTGGACGCACGGAGACCACCAGAAGGTAGCCCGCGCTCGACCGCGTCTAGCAGAGCGATTGGGAGGCCTCGGGGTCGCTGGAAATGACGACGGTGAGCACAGAGGCGGCGGCCGAAGTTCGGCCACGACGAACGCAGGGATGCGGTGCACGACAGGAGCAGTGGGTGTGGGTTTTGGGCTTCTGGCATTGCGCTGAGCATGGTGGTGTGCTCGATCGCGGCCCTAGGTGACGGTGGCCACGACAATGACATGGCAAGCGGAGCCAAGCTCTCGGCCGCGAGGGGCAACGGCGTAGGAGGAAGCAATCGAGCGAGGGGAGAGAGGGGTTCTATGCAGCAGCACACAACGGATCGAACAGAGGGGTCGGCAAGCTCGGGGGCGGCTTGGACGATGTCGGAGTCACGGCGGCGATCGTCGCCACCCGAGGATGAAGATGACATCGATGGCGACACAGTGCACCCGACGTCTCGTGGCTTGACGGAGAGGATGAGGGAGACTTGTTGAAGCTCTTGGACTCGTCAGGGAGGCGAGGAGGTGGCTGTGGCTACGGCAACGACGAGCGGCGGAGACGACGGTGCTTGGTTGGTGAGAGAGAGAGCCAGGGGAGGGGATGAGCTCAAGGAGGAGGCCCAGGGGATTCTAGGGGTGTCGTGGAGGCCTTGGACGAGTCCGGGATGAGGCAGGCAGGGTGGAGCTGGCCAGGTGCGTGCGCGCGCGCGGCGACCACGCACTGCATCCTTCTGGCAGGAGGAGGAAGAAAACCTCCTTGCCCCTAGTGGGCTGGGCCAGGACATGAGTTGGGATGGATGCTTCAGTAACAGACCACAGAGGTAAGCTTTCTGTTCAGTTTTATTTTCATAATTATCTTCTGTTTTCTATTTTGCAAGTTTGTTTTGACTTAGCAAAAATACTAAATCATTTCATAAAATCTTGGAAATAATTATGGGTGCTTTCTGAATTATTCTAGTGACCCTTAACAATTTCCAACATTTTTGGATCACCTAATATATATATAGCATTTAAATAGCTCCAATTAAATATGTTTGAATTAATTCAAAGCTCAAATATGTCCTGTAAAAATGTGAACCATTTTTGGTAGATGCTTCCACCTTGATCCAGAAATGATGAACATTTTTAAAGGGCATTTTGAAATCATTGGAAAAGATTTTAGTTGAACCTATTTGAATTCCCTTTGATGCTAGGTTTGAACATCCCCATTTCAAATTTCCATGAAAATTAAACATGATGCAAGCAACATGCAAACACTAGGCAGTATCAGAAGCTAGGGATGTGACACATATTTCTTGTAGTGGTTGTAGCAGCTGCCCCGACAATAGCTTTCCTTTTCGCCGGTGGAAGCTTTTTGAATAGAAGGTTCCAACATCCCATTCCGGTGGTTGCAGCATCCACGCGTCGCTGCCTGTAGCATCCTGTGGACGCCAACCCCGTCCATGGTGCATTGCCGGTTGCAGATTCCAGTGATGCTGGTTCCAGCTCTAGCCGCAGCTGATTGCAGCAGCACAGCTGATGGTGCAGACCCACTTCGAGCCGACGCAACCCCACCTCCCCGCTAATACGACGTCCACCACGACCATGAAAAAGCATGCAGTGATGTTGCTTGAATCTACGTTGGTATTTCCCCAAAGAGGAAGGGATGATGCAGCACAACGGAGGTAGGTATTTCCCTCAGATATGAAACCAAGGTTATCGAACTAGTAGGAGAACCAAGCAACACAACATAAACATCCCCTGCACACAGATAACAAATCCTCGCAACCCGACGTGTTAAAGGGGTTGGCAATCCCTTTCGGGTACAACGCCTCAAACGGTGTGCAGACGGGAAATAACCTATAGTAGATTGAATAAATAGATCGCAAATAAAATAAAGTGCAGCAAAGTATTTTTGTATTTTTGGTTTAATAGATCTGAAAATAAATGCAAGGAGAAAGTAGATCGCAAAGGCAAATATGAGAAAGAAGACCCGAGGGCCGTAGATTTCACTAGTGGCTTCTCTCGAGAAAGATAGCAAATGGTGGGTAAACAAATTACTGTTGGGGAATTGATAGAACTTCAAATAATTATGACGATATCCAGGCAATGATCATTACATAGGCATCATGTCCAAGATTAGTAGACCAATTTCTGGCTGCATCTACTACTATTACTCCACACATCGACCGCTATCCAGCATGCATCTAGTGTATTAAGTTCGTGGAAAAATAGAGTAATGCAATAAGAACGATGACATGATGTAGACAAGATCCGTTTATCTATGGAGGTAGATATAGATCACATCTTTTTATCCTTAGTAGCAACGATACATACGTGGTGGTTCCCTTTCTGTCACTGGGATCAAGCACCGTAAGATCTAACCCACTACCGGGCACCTCTTCCCATTGCTAGATAAATAGATTAAGTTGGCCAAACAAAACCCAAATATCAGAGAAGAAATACGAGGCTATAAGGGATCATGCATATAAGAGATCAAAGAAACTCAAATATCTTTCATGGATATAAAAATATATGACTGATCATAAACTCAAAGTTCATTAGATCCCGACAAACACACCACAAAAGAGTTACATCATATGGATCTCCAAGAGACCATTGTATTGAGAATTCAGCGAGAGAGAGAAAGTCATCTAGCTACTAACTACGGACCCGAAGGTCTACGAAGAACTACTCACTTATCATCGGAGAGGCACCAATGGAAGTGGTGAACCCCTCCGTGATGATCTCTAGATTGGATCTGGTGGTTCTGGACTCTG
The DNA here is from genome assembly GCF_018294505.1 of Triticum aestivum. Taxonomy (NCBI): domain Eukaryota; kingdom Viridiplantae; phylum Streptophyta; class Magnoliopsida; order Poales; family Poaceae; genus Triticum; species Triticum aestivum. The sequence goes on along the minus strand of NC_057810.1, from coordinate 134,012,051 downwards.
CGGCGGCTGGATGAATATTTCGTCGATGTTTCTAGGGTTTCTGGAATATTGGGGTATTTATAGAGTAAAGAGGCGGTCTGGGGGGCACCCGAGCTAGGCACAAACCACCAGGGCGCGCCTGGGCATCCTGGCGCACCCTAGTGGGTTGTCCCCTCCTCGGGACTCCCCCCAGGTGCAACCAGGGCCCAACTTCTTCCTTCTGACCCATAAAAAATCATCGTGGAGTTTCGTGGCATTTGGACTTCGTCTGATATTGATTTCCTGGGATGTAAAAATCATGGAAAAAGCAACAACTGGCACTTGGCACTATGTCAATAGGTTAGTACCAAAAAATGATATAAAATGACTATAAAATGATTATAAAACATCCAGGATTAATAATAAAATAGCATGGAACAATAAAAAATTATAGATACGTTGGAGACGTATCAGCATCCCCAAGCTTAACTCCTACTCGTCCTCGAGTAGGTAAGTGATAAAAATAGAATTTTTGATGTGGAGTGATGTTCATCATGTCATATCATATTATTATCTTTATAACATGACATTTGGACTTTTATGTGATTCAAAGCAATAGTCTAGTTTTAACACAACAATTTAGATACTCAAGCATATCAACAAGCAACCATGTCTTTCAAAATATCAATGTTAAAATAAGTTATCCCTAGCCCATCATGCTCACACATTGATCCATTCATGAAACACACTCAAATATTAGCTACACCCAATACTTAAGCACGATCATATTGCCTCCTAGTTGGTGCTTTTGTAAGAGAAGATGGAGACTCAAATTCAAAATAAAAATTGCATAAAGTAAAAGAAAGGTCCTTCACAGAGGGAAGTAGGGATTTCTAGAGGTGCCAGAGCTCAAAGCAAAAAATTAGAGATAAAAACATTTTGGAAGGTGTATCCATCCCACCAACAAAAATGAGTCAGAGTTCTGAACACTTTCCATGCTAGATATGCCATAGGCGGTTCCCAAACAGAAAATAAAGTTTATTCCTTTGTCCACCATTCTTTCACTTTCCATGGCTAACCGTATCCACGGGTGCCCTCCATACCAACACTTTCCAAGGAATTTATTATTTAACAACATAAAGTAAATTCATTTTTGTATTTCGGGACTGGGCATCCCTAAAACCTTTGCCTTACTCTCGTGCGATGACAAGTGAATAAACACTCATCGTGAGAATAACACATCCAGCATGGAAAATATTAGCCACCCGTTACCATTCCGCGAGCGAAACAAACACACAAAAGAGAAGTTTATTTTGAAAATTAGAAATGGCACATGCAAATTTGCTTAGAACGGCAAAAGAATGCCGCATATAGGTAGATATAGTGGACTCATGTGGCAAAACTGGTTCTAAAGATTTTGGATGCACAAGTAGAGATCATACTTAGTGCAGAGTGAAGGCTAGCAAAAAGAATGAGAAGTGACCAACCAAGAAATGAATAATCTCATAAGCAAGAAATAAGCATAATTAACACCAAATAATGCACCACAAGTAGGATATAATTTTCATTGCATGATTATTGACTTTTGTGCATGCATAGGGAATCACAAACCTTAACACCAATATTCTTACTAGAGCACAATTACTCATCAACATAACTCACATATCACATCATCATATCTAAAAACTATTACTAAGAATCAAGTTTATTTTGTTCAATGATCTTCATGACATTTTTTTTACTTTATCCTTTGTAACAGCCCAAAAATTAGGTTATCAATTTTTGTGCTGTTATTTCTTCCTGGCACTCATTTTCAAAATCTTTCTCCTAAGTTTGTTGGATGATTCTGAGATTTCTTGTCATTTGCAACCTTTCAAAACTTGCTCATGTCTTTTTTAGTGGGCAAGACCTCAGTTGCATCATCTTAAACCCTCTCAAACCCTAATTCCAAATTTTTGGGATTTGAATATACCCTTTGTGATTTCAAAGGGGCTATCTTTTTCCTTGATCTGTTGATCATCCCATCTGTTCCTAGAGACCCTTCTATCCTTCTAAACCTTGGATATGCAAAAATATTGCCAAGTCCCATGCAATATTTTTGAATTATGATTTATTGCTTTTCTTGCCTTTGTGAGGAATAAAATCCAAAGGCATAGCTAGCCATCTCCTAAATTCATGTGAACTGGTGGAGGTGATAATTATGCCTAATCCAAGCTCTGGCAATTATATTGGCCATAATTAAATAAGGAAAATTGCCTTTTCCTATTCAATACCAATATTGCATTTCTGCCATTTTCTAAAGGAACTACTATTTTTATAGCTGGGAAAATTCTCACATAAATTGTGGAGCTTGTCCTTTCTATATAATCTCTAGTTCCATCTTCATCTCATGATCATCAGTTCAAAAATTTGGCACATGATCTAATGCAAGTTTCTGCCTTCTCTGAAATTTTGCGAAGGAAGTGCTTTATTCCTAATTCCAGTTGAGCTGCAATTTGGCAGGGTGATTAATATTGATAAACCACCCATGGATACTAAATATGAGATCAATCCAATCATCCTAGCTCCCTGTGCAATTTTTCAAAAGTTTCTGACCAGATTGTCACTTTGTGAAGGAAGTACCTTCATAGTGTTTCCAAATAGGATGAAACTTTGCCATACTCTCAAGTATCCCAAATAATTATCATTCACCCAAATTCATCGCATTTCATTCAGTTATGTGAGCACAGGAGCAATTCTTGTTTTCTGTCCAAATTTTCAGTTTGTGAAGCAAGTATATTTTATCTTGCCCCATTATGGCTGAAAATAATTCAAAGCCTTCTCCTATCCATATAACCCACCTACCCAAGAGTTTGACTAATTTCCTTTAGCCAATATTTTCCTAGGGTTTTCTCAAGTTTCTGGTCCAAAGTAATGCTTGTGAAGAAAGTACCAATTTGGCAAGTCCATTTGGGCTGATCTTTTTACACCATCTACTTATGACCAAATCATGAGGATTTGCCAGGTTATAGCTCAATACAACACTCCTAGTGAGTGCTTCATCATCATCTAGTTTCTGGACATATTTTAGCAGTTGTTAAGCAACTATGCTAAATAATTGTCCCAATGACCTCAAAACACCCAGGACCGTAGTCCTTGCTACCCTAAGCCTACCAGACATCAATTCTACCATTTACCCTCTCTGGTTTAATCTCTAGAGTGTGACAAAGTTTGCAACAACAAACTTGTGGGGCTTGTTTTACTCATATCCCTTTGCCTCTGACCATGTTTCTACCATAGTAACAATCCATCTTCGAAGGACTACGCAGTAGACATGGTTTAACCTCAGTAAAACCTCCAGAGCGCACCATGCCTAGGTGACCATGAGTGCAGCTAGCCGAAACGGGTGTCTAGCCACTGTTCTCGTCGGATGCACTGCTCCAATCGTCCCTGACCTCGCCATTAATGTCTAGCAGCTCCGCATCGTCATCGCCGTTCGCCTGGACCCCGCTCCCCCTCCGTTTTCTTCTTCGGTGAGCTGAGCCAAAGTTCGAGCAGTACGTTGCTCCATGAGCCTCTGCTGCTCGTCGTGACCCCCTCGTCGCCTTCCCACTGCCTCCCGTGAGCTCTGGCCACGCCTGCCGACGCTGCACTGTCGCCGACGCGCGGACACGTCGCCCGCCGTGTGCCACCTCCTCCCCACCTCCCTCGAGCTCCTCCGCGGCTATAAGTAGCCAACCCCGAGCCCCCTCGCAGTCCCCAAGCCTCCCTAGCCTCTTCCCCTGAGCTCCAGGAGCTCCCCATTCTCTTCCCCATCGCCATGGCCGCCGCCTCGGACCTCTCTGGTTCCGGCGACCAGGGCCTCCCCTCGCCGTTCCTCCTCCACCAGCGGCTTCCCCAAAGTTCGGCGACCCGCCCCGTAGCCTCAGCCCCCTCATCCCCTTGCTGGAGCGCTCGGATTCCCGGCGAGCCCTCCTCTCTGCTCCGCGCCGAACCCCTCCCTCCGGCCATCCCCTGCCATGTCCGAGCTCATGGATGGATGCGCCGCACCCCAGAGAACATCCCCAGCTTGCCGCCCGCCAGTTTGCCCCACCGTAGCTCCATCCTCCTGATCCCGTGGATAGGCCGTCCATCGCCTGCCGTGGCCGGATGCACCGGCGAGCGCCGTCGGGGCGGGCGTCTGCCTCGACCGGTCGAGCGCATTGAGTGGAGAAGAAGGAGCCGGCCAGGTAGGCGTTGACCTGGCCAGGCGGGCCCTGTGACCCCACCTGGCAGCGACTCAAGAGCCCGGCCCCGCCTCTGCCCTTTGACCCAGTCGTCACCACGTCATTCAAGTGGAAGCGCCCCCGCCGAAGCCGTTTTCCCTAATCGAAGACGTATTCTGAGGAAGACGCGTTCGGTTTAAAACTGCCAGGGACCTGTTTGTAGAAGTATTTTTGGTCCCTGATTTTTAAATGTCTGTATCTTTTTAACTGTAACTCCGTTTGAGGTAAATCCAACGCCCACGTCTTTGTCTCGTCGAGCCTGTTCCGTTCCCATCATTTTCACTATGGGTTGACACAGTGAAAATAACCACTTTGCCCTTGTCCGTAAACAGTCCCCTCCGAGAGAGAACTGTTTCCGGCAAATTTTTCCGTGGTCGTTTCTCACTTCTTCCCGGAGTATTTGTCGACCTCCAGGCAAGCCAACCTCTTATCATGAGCCCCGAACTTGCATGTTGACTTTGCTTGCACCTTGTGTGTGTGTGTAGTTGCAGTTGTTTCTTATCATTCTCGTCTGCAGTTATTTTATTATGCTTATTATGCATGCATGTGTTTTCATGCTACTTCTTGCCATGATAATTAGAATGTTGCTATTGATGATGCCATGTCACTACTCTAATTTATTTTCATGTCATCTTTATAAAATGCTATGATGATGGTAATGCACCGTGGATATGTTACTACTTGGTATTGTCATGTTCTTTATGCTGTAAGAGTTCTGTTGAGAAGTTCGATATGTTATTAAATAATTTGTATGACGTATGCTCATTGTTGCATTCATGTTAAAATGCTGGTATGATGATGGATGATGGAGAAGATAATAACATGACTTAATAACAAAACCCCTCTGTCATCGATGGGATCGAGTCATAGTTCCGCCAAATCGAACTTTTTTTCAGTGCAACCACATTTGCCGGTATGGGACGGCCCTAATGCGGTCTATTGTCGTGCCTCTCATCGGTGCCTCCAACGAGGGAAGGTTATGGGAGTGCGCTACCCTGATCAGGTAGGCGGACATAAGCCTTGTGTGCCCGTTGTTGTTGTTATGTGCACGTGTCCCAGAGTGGGATGGGCCACGACGGTGGTCATTGAGGTGTCTGGAGGTAGACACGGGGCCACCCATTACTAGCCCAGTGGGGAGTGAGTCGGAGTGGACGGGAGAGTGTCATGGCAGTAGATCGGTTTTGTCAGAACGCCGTTGGTCCACCCGAATGGGAGTGCGAGGCCATGGGTTCCGTAGTGTGGGTACAGTGTACTAACCTCTGCAGAGTGTATTTAAACTATCGATAGCCGCGTCCTTAGTCATGGGAATAAGTGTTGGAAATATGCCCTAGAGGCAATAATAAAAGTATTATTATTATATTTCCTTGTTCATGATAATTGTCTTTTATTCATGCTATAACTGTATTATCCGGAAATCGTAATACACGTGTGAATACATAGACCACAATATGTCCCTAGTGAGCCTCTAGTTGACTAGCTCGTTGTGATCAACAGATAGTCATGGTTTCCTGGCTATGGACATTGGATGTCGTTGATAATGGGATCACATCATTAGGAGAATGATGTGATGGACAAGACCCAATCCTAAGACTAGCACAAAAGATCGTGTAGTTCATTTGCTAGAGCTTTGCCAATGTCAAGTATCTCTTCCTTCGACCATGAGAGCGTGTAACTCCTGGATACCGTAGGAGAGCTTTGGGTGTATCAAACGTCACAACGTAACTGGGTGACTATAAAGGTGCACTACAGGTATCTCCGAAAGTATCTATTGTTTTATGCGGATCGAGACTGGGATTTGTCACTCCGTGTAAACGGAGAGGTATCTCTGGGCCCACTCGGTAGGACATCATCATATGCGCAATGTGACCAAGGAGTTGATCACGGGATGATGTGTTACGGAACGAGTAAAGTGACTTGCCGGTAACGAGATTGAACAAGGTATTGGATACCGACGATCGAATCTCGGGCAAGTAACATACCGATAGACAAAGGGAATTGAATACGGGATTGATTAAGTCCTTGACATCGTGGTTCATCCGATGAGATCATCGTGGAGCATGTGGGAGCCATCATGGGTATCCAGATCCCGCTATTGGTTATTGACAAGAGAACGTCTCGGTCATGTCTGCATGTCTCCCGAACCCGTAGGGTCTACACACTTAAGGTTCGATGACGCTAGGGTTATAAAGGAAGCTTGTATGTGGTTACCGAATGTTGTTCGGAGTCCCGGATGAGATCCCGGACGTCACGAGGAGTTCCGGAATGGTCCGGAGGTAAAGATTTATATATGGGAAGTCCTATTTTGGCCACCGGAAAATGTTCGGGATTTTTCGGTATTGTACCGAGAAGGTTCTAGAAGGTTCCGGAGTGGGGCCCACCTGCATGGGGGGACCCACATGAACGTGGGTAGTGGGGGCAAGGCCCCACACCCCTGGTCAAGGCGCACCAAGATCCCCCCTTAGAAGGAATAAGATCATATCCCGAAGGGATAAGATCAAGATCCCTAAAAAGGGGGGATAACAATCGGTGGGGAAGGAAATAATGAGATTTCTTTCCTCCCACCTTGGCCAACGCCCCAATGGACTTGGAGGGTAAGAAACCAGCCCCTCCACCCCTATATATAGTGGGGAGGCGCATGGGAGCTATAGACGAAGTTCTGGCACAGCCCTACCTCTCTTCCTACTCCTCCTCTCCCATGGTGCTTGGCGAAGCCCTGCTGGATTGCCACGCTCCTCCACCACCACCACGCTGTTGTGCTGCTGTTGGATGGAGTCTTCCTCAACCTCTCCCTCTCTCCTTGCTGGATCAAGGCGTGGGAGACGTCACCGGGCTGTACGTGTGTTGAACGCGGAGGTGCCGTCCGTTCGGCACTAGGATCATCGGTGATTTGAATCACGACGAGTACGACTCCATCAACCCCGTTCACTTGAACGCTTCCGCTTAGTGATCTACAAGGGTATGTAGATGCACTCTCTTTCTACTCGTTGCTGGTCTCTCCATAGATAGATCTTGGTGACACGTAGGAAAATTTTGAATTTCTGCTACGTTCCCCAACAATAAGTTCGTAGTAGGGTACACTATCGGGTCTTGGTCGAAATGGAGGATAAACCTGAAATAACTAAGCTGGTTAATGTGGTTGTGATTGCCATAAGGATCACGAGCCAGTTGTTGGTCAGGTTGTGATCGCCGTAAGGATCACGGGCCAGTTGTTGGTCGGGTTGTGATTGCCGTAAGGATCACGGGCCAGATGTGGTCGGGTTGTGATCGCCGTAAGAATCACGAGTTTGTCTCTGTTGGTGATCATGAAATGAGGTGATCACCGTTGGTAAGAGAGTCCAAGGGACTCAGTGCAGAAGTTTGGTCGTATTGCATGAGTTATATGCGTGCATTTAAAGAACCATGGTAGATCATGAGATGGTTGCATACAGTTAACATGCTATGTCTGTATTTGATATGATTGGTAGTTTATTTTCAGCATAGTTTCATGATGCCATGCCATGCTTTGATGGATATGATTGAGATGATATGCTATGCTTTGCTATTGCCATGTTAGAAGTAAATTTGATATACCATGTTGTTGCCATGCTAGTGGATGCCATGATGTTAATTTGATTTATGTCTTGGGTTGATATCATGCCATGCTTAGTTCTCATATGAGATAGTTGTTGTAGACGCTTGGTTCTTGCTTTGTCTTCTGCTTGTTTGGATGCTATGTATTTGGTTGTCTTGCAAGTACATTCAATGTACTGACCTGGCGTGTCATGCGAGTTTTGTAGGTCGTTCACTTGTTCCATCGTGCTAGGCCGTAATCTTGCCAGTCATGTGAGTTGTGGAGCCCAGCCAGAGTGATATGCTACCAAGACTGACGCCGCCATTTAAATAGACTTCCGCTGCCATGTAAATAGCCTTAGGGCTATGCCAGAAGATTATATTCATCACTGATGTAATTATATACACATGTATTTGATGAATATTCTTGTACCTGGAATGCTGTATCATGGACCTGTCGTGCGTCAGATGTTATCCTGGGCTGACGTGCGAAGGCTGTAACGCCCCGAGACCGACGCTCCAGAAGACTTCCAGCTATTCCGAGTTTTTCCGTGTGTTTCTTTGGTGCTTGCTCTTTTATTTTTGCATTGCATCATGTCATCATGCCATCATGCCATTAATCTTTGCATCGCAACTCAACTAAATAAATTGTATGGATCTTTGATCCTTTTAAATCGAGGGAAGGGTGACTTCTCTTTATAACATACCCTCCCAATATTATTAGGGAGCTATGGTAAATATTCCATTCTTTAGGAATAAACCATAACACACTTAAAGTTCAAGTTCCATGCTTTTCTATCTCAATTCCTTGCCTCAAACTTTGCCAACAATTCTTACCTCTTTTATCGAGGCTCCTCCTAAATTCCCAACATTTTTGAACACTTCTAAATCCTAGCCCTTGTTCAAACCATTTGAATTAAATTCAAATGACTTTGAATTTAAGTCTTGCAATCTTGCCCACTCCATTTTTCTTGGGTCAAGCTCATTTTTATGAGTCCGGGAAAAATACCATCCTGCTCAAGCTCCACCCCTAACCTCTCTTTCTTTTCTTTCTTATCTCTGTTCTGTGTTATTTTTTTCTTAGAGGGAGAGAGAGAGAGAGAGCGCCCAACCCATCTAGCCTCCTAGGCCCAGCCTCCAAGGCCCATCCGCAGCCCAGCCGGTGCCCTATCTAACCCTAACCCTCTCCCCTGCCCGATCCCATCTCTTCCTTCCTCCCCTAGCGCCGCACTCGATCCCCATCGCACGCACACCCGCATCGCTGGATCCTCATCTCTCCCTCCTCGCGCTGCACCCTTTGTCCCGATCCCCTCGCCGTTGCAACGACCATCTCCGGCCATGGCGCCGCCTTGCTGCTCCTCCCGTGCCCTTCCTCCTCTCTCCTCCACTCCCTCACGCGCGGCTTGCCTCCCGCCTCCTTCATCTCCTGCGCGCCCACACCGTCGCCCGTCCATGGTCGCCACACCGTGTGCTCCACCGCCCTATGCCTCCACCTCGCCGGACCTGCTCCATCCTCCGCCTTCTCCCGCCTTGCAGATCCTCCGCTGCTGCCGCACCTTCACCACCTCGCTGCCTGTCGCCTACAAGCCCTCCACCTGCGTCCTGCACACAGCTGCCCTGAGCGTCCGTGTCCTCGAGCACCCAGCGAGTCGGGAGCAACTCCATCGCCCCGCGCCCGTTCTCCCCTTCATCGGTGCCTTGTTGCTCCACCTTGGCCGCGGTATGCCGCTGCCCGTTTTGACGTTGCCAAGACCCTGGGACCCGGAACGTCAAGACCACCTCAAGTTCGCCAAGTACCTCTACGGACGACCGAGACCCTGGTTTCGACAGGTTCCTCACGGCGACCCTGAACATCTATGGTATATGTACAACTTCGAACCGTGTGCCACGACGAACATGTACGGCTACGCGATGACTCGCCAAGACCCTGAACAACTACCGTCGCCGTGTACCACTACTTCCACTACGACCGTCCGAGAACGACTACTTCCACTACCGTCGCCACGTGAACAACTACTTCCCACGACGACCCGTGAACGACTACTTCCACTACAAACCCGAACCGCTCCGAAAATGCACGCTTCAAAGGTATAACCCCGAGATGATCACCCGTGGTCGAGTTGTCGCTTGCGATGCCCCTCTTTTGCCATGCCACCGTCATGTGGGACACCCGGTATCCGGGATCACTCTCCATCTCTTGAGTGTTCCACACATCCGCACACTTCTCGTTTTCATCGGTATCTCACTCGAGTTACCGGGACCGGAATGTTGCCGTGGCACCATTTTCGTTTCGCTGCCGTGGCACCCTTTTCATTCCGCCATGGTGACCAAATGCGTCATAACATGCTCATGTCAACATTTTCATAAATATTGCATAGACCTTGATTATGTCATCTGCATCATGATAACAACAATTTAAATGTTTATATTTGTTGTTTCCATTAATTGCTAAATAACATGGGGATTTTCCGGAAGTGTTGTTTGTGTTTCGGGCCTCATTTAAACTTACCTAAATAGTTAGTTTACTTATGCTTCACCTCTTGCCATGTTAATAACATTTAATATTGTTGTGTACCTAACCGAGAGTAAACTGAATAATTGATGTGGTGTTCCGTCAATATGCAACTCGTTGCATATTGAGCTCCACTTAACTTGTAGTGTTGTTTGTGCATATTGCCATGACATGCCTCATTAAACCGGACATGCATCATACTTGTTTGTGCATCATGACATGATTATGCTTGTGTGTTTACCATGTTGTTGCTTCTTTCCAGTTTGCTTCTCTCGTTAGCTTCGGTTTCGTTCCGGAGTTGTGAGGATTCGTTTGACGACGTGCGTTTGTCTTCTTCATGGACTAGTTCTTCTTCCTTGCGGGATCTCAGGCAAGATGACCGCTACCCTGGATCTCACTACTATCATTGCTATGCTAGTTGTTTCGTTCTATCGCTATGCTGCGCTACCTATCCCTTGTTCTCCCAAGCCTCCCAAATTGCCATGAACCTATAACCTTTGTCACCCTTCTTAGCAAACCGTTGTTTGGCTATGTTACTGCTTTGCTCAGCCCCTCTTATAACGTTGTTTGTTGCAGGTGAAGTTGAAGATTGCTCCATGGTGGACAGGATTATGTTGGGATATCACAATATCTCTTATTTAATTAATGCATCTATATACTTGGTAAAGGGTGGAAGGCTCGGCCTTATGCCTGGTGTTTTGTTCCACTCTTGCCGCCCTAGTTTCCGTCATACCGGTGTTATGTTCCCGGATTTTGCGTTCCTTACGCGGTCGGGTGATTTATGGGACCCCCTTGACAGTTCGATTTGAATAAAACTCCTCCAGCAAGGACCAACCTTGGTTTTACCATTTGCCTACCTAAGCCTTTTTCCCTTGGGTTCTGTAGACTCAAGGGTCATCTTTATTTACCCCCCCGGGCCAGTGCTCGTCGTGAGTGTTGGTCCAACCTGTCAGCCGCCGGTGGCCACCAGGGGCAACTCTGGGATGGCCTACCGGAAGTTTGGACAATCCGGTGTGCCCTGAGAACAAGATATGTGCAGCTCCTATCAGGATTTGTCGGCACATTCGGGCGGCTTTGCTGGTCTTGTTTTACCATTGTCGAAATGTCTTGTAAACCGGGATTCTGAGACTGATCGGGTCTTCCTGGGAGAAGGTATATCCATCGTTGATCGCGAGAGCTTATCATGGGCTAAGTTGGGACACCCCTGCAGGGTTATAAACTTTTGAGAGTCGTGCCCGCGGTTATGTGGCAGATGGGAATTTGTTAATGTCCGGTTGTAGATAACTTGACACCAGATCCGAATTAAAACGCATCAACCGCGTGTGTAGCCGTGATGGTCTCTTCTCGGCGGAGTCCGGGAAGTGAACACGGTTTTGGGTTATGTTTGACATAAGTAGGAGTTCAGGATCACCTCTTGATCATTTCTAGTTGACGACCGTTCCTTTGCTCCTCTTCTCGCTCTCATTTGCGTATGTTAGCCACCATATCATGCTTAGTCGCTGCTGCAACCTCACCACTTTACCCCTTCCTTTCCCATTAAGCTTTGCTAGTCTTGATACCCATGGTAATGGGATTGCTGAGTCCTCGTGGCTCACAGATTACTACAACAATAGTTGCAGGTGCCGATGATACCAGTGCAGGTGATGCAACCGAGCTCAGATGGGAGCTCAAACAAAGATCTTGGTCGTTGCTATGTTTCGTTTCATGTTGATCAGTAGTGGAGCCCAGTTGGGACGATTGGGGATCTAGCAGTTGGGTTATCTTCTTTTCTTTTGGCTTCGTCCGTAGTCGGACTATGTGTGTGTGCTCTGAATGATGTATGAATTATATGTTCATTGTGTGAAGTGGCGATTGTAAGCCAACTCTTTATCCCATTCTTGTTCTTTACATGGGATCGTGTGAAGATGACCCTTCTTGCGACAAAACCACCATGCGGTTATGCCTCTAAGTCGTGCTTCGACACGTGGGAGATATAGCCGCATCGTGGGTGTTACAAAGGCCCCCTACTCCATGCGGATCGGGGTGCCACAGGGCTTGGTATCAGAGCAGCCAGGCTGGCATAGATTATCCTAGTATTATATCATTGCTACCATCAACCCATAATGACCCTAAGGGATTTGACCCATCCCTGGCATCCGGCATGGCCACTATTAATCAACAGGCGGCGCAGTCGGGACCGACACGTCCTCACCTCGCTGTCCCCGCTTAGTTATCCGTGAAACGTGCAGCAATCTGATACGTCTCCAACGTATCTATAATTTTTGATTGTTCCATGCTATTATATTACCCCTATTGGATGTTTATGGGCTTTATTTTACACATTTATATCATTTTTGGGACTAACCTACTAACCGGAGGCCCAGCCCATATTGCTGTTTTTTTGCCTATTTCAGTATTTCGAAGAAAAGGAATATCAAACAGAGTCCAAACGGAATAAAACCTTCGGGAGCGTGATTTTTGGAACGAACATGATCCAGAGGACTTGGAGTGCAAGTCAAGAAGCAGCCGAGGCTCCCACGAGATAGAAGGCCGCGCCCCCTTGTAGGGTGCACCCCTTGTCTCGTGGGCCCCTCGGGCGGCCACCGACGTACTTCTTCCTCCTATATATACCTACGTACCCCCAAAACATCCAGGAGCACCACGAAACACAATTTCTACCGCCATAACCTTCTGTATCTGCGAGATCCCATCTTGGAGCCTTCGCCGGCACTCTGCCGGAGGGGGAATCAACCACGGAGGGATTCTACATCAACATCCTTGCCCCTCCGATGAGTTCTGAGTAGTTTACCACAGACCTACGGGTCCATAGTTATTAGCTAGATGGCTTCTTCTCTCTTTTTGGATCTCAATACAATGTTCTCCCCCTCTCTTGTGGAGATCTATTTGATGTAAACTCTTTTTGCAGTGTGTTTGTCGAGATTCGATGAATTGTGGGTTTATGATCAAGTTTGTCTATGAATAATATTTGAATCTTCTCTGAATTCTTTTATGTGTGATTGAGTTATCTTTGCAAGTCTCTTCGAATTATCAGTTTGGTTTGGCCTACTAGATTGATCTTTCTTGCCATGGGAGAAGTGCTTAGCTTTGGGTTCAATCTTGCGGTGTCCTTACCCAGTGACAGAAAGGGTTGCAAGGCACGTATTGTATTGTTGCCATCAAGGATAACAAGATGTGGTTTGTATCATATTAATTGAGTTTATCCCTCTACATCATGTCATCTTGCTTAATGCGTTACTCTGTTCTTATGAACTTAATACTCTAGATGCAGGCAGGAGTCGGTCAATGTGTGGAGTACTAGTAGTAGATGCAGGCAGGAGTCGGTCTACTTGTTATGGACATGATGCCTATATACATGATCATGTCTAGATAATCTCATAACTATGCGCTTTTCTATCAATTGCTCGACAGTAATTTGTTCACCCACCGTAATACTTATGCTATCTTGAGAGAAGCCTCTAGTGAAACCTATGGCCCCCGGGTCTATCCCTTATAATATTTGCTTTCAATCTACTTTTATTTGCATCTTTACTTTTTGCATCTATATTATAAAATACCAAAAATATATGTCACAGCCCTAGCTTAGCCTTTGCTTGTCATTGCATGATCATCATGTCATCATGTCTAAATTTCATTTAACTATGAAATGGGGATTCTCAAACCCTAGCACCAAAAGAATTCGGCTAGGGTCAAAATAAAATCTTTTTCATTGAACTCAAAATGCCCTTTAAAAATGTTCAACATTTCTGGTTTGAGGTGGAAGCATCTACCAAAGATGGTTTACATTTTTGCAGGACATATTTGGGCTTTGAATTAATTCAAACATATTTGAATTGGAGCTATTTAAATGCTATATATATTTTAGGTTCTCTAAAAATGTTGGAAATTGTTATGGGTCACTGGAATAATTCAGACAGCACCCCTAATTATTTCCAGGATTTTATAAAATGGTTTAGTATTTTACTAAATCAAAACAAAACAGAATAAATAGAAAACAGAAACAATTTAAATTAGAAAATAGAGAGAGAGAGTTACCTGGGTCGGCATACCTGTTCTGGCACTGTAGCGGCCCAGCCCACCAAGGGCAGAGCCGTCTTCTTCCTCCTGCCAGCAGGCAGAGGGGAAGCGTGGCGCAAGCGCGTGCGTTCCCGGCCACCTCCTGCTTGCCGACGATCCCCTGGACGCATGGAAGACTTTCCCGTGTCGTCCCGATCCCGCTGACCCCCTCGCTCACTCTCCCTCTTCCCTGACTCTCTCTCCCGCGCAGCCCGAGCGTAGCCGTCGCCGCCATCTGCTGCCACCGCAGCCACCGCCTCCCTCACGATCTCTCCCCGTGCCCTAGAGCTCCGCTACGACCTCCGCTTTGTCTTCACCGAGCCACGCTTTGCCGGAAGCTCTGCTCCGCCCTCATGTCGTCATCTTCGTCCTCGGATTGCCGGAGATCCCCGTCGTCGATGCGCCACCCCCAGAGCTTCCTCGACCTCGCCGTCACCTCTTCTGGCCCCGTCGTGAGCTTCTCTCTCTATCCCCCCTGCTACCTCACTTCCGCGCGTCCTCTAGCCACATCTTCTGTCAAGGCCGAAACCCACCGCCGCACGAGCTCGTCACCGGTGATGCTCCGGTGACCATTTGGTCCCGGGCATGCGCCCATCGTACTCACCGCACCACGTAGACGCTGTAGGTGCTAATCGCAAATCGCCACGGCCATCGCAACCGCGTCCCCGCACGCCCCCGAGCTCCGGCCGCCGCAAAGCTCGTCGCCGGTGCCTCTGTAGGCCACCCCAGCTCCAGCCGCCTCCACCACTAGATGCGCCACTCCGCCAGCTCCCCGTAGACGCTCCCCGCGCGCCAAACCGGACCCCATAGCGAAATCCCGATGCCCTCTGCCGTGTTTTGGTCGTCGCCGGCAGAACTCCGACGATGCCGACATGGCGCTGTCATTAGCCACTAATGACGCCCTAACAAACCCCCCTAGCTCACTGACACCTAGGCCCCACGCCCTAACTAATGTAGGTTTAATTTCTGTATAGATTAGTTTAATAAGGCGGGACCCACCGGTCAGAGTTGACTATGCTGACATGTTCGTTGACCCGACCCCACCTGTCAGTGTAACCAAACAACACCGTTTCGCTGACCACTGGACCCCACTGGTCAGGTTTGACCTGCAGCAGCGCCCGTTGACCTGCTGACGTCACAGTGAGGTAGTGCTGACGCCATAACTCATTTTCTGGATTAATTTTAATTCAGGAAATTCTAGAAAATATCCAAAAATTCATATAAATTCAACCGTAACTCAGAATGAAATAATTTATATATGAAAATTTTTCAAAAAAATCCAATCTATCCATCTGTACCATTTTCATGCATGTTAGAACAACTTATAGCTGCTGTTTAGCACAAATCATATAAATGGCATTTAAATATCCACATATGGAGTTTGAATTTGAATCTTGGATTCAAACCAACTTCATTTAATCTGGTTGCTAGTTGCATTAGCTCAAACCACAGCATACTGCCATGTCATGATCATGCATCATATTGTTGCATTGCATTGATTGTGTTCTTCCTTGTTTGCCGGTATTTGTCCCCTCTCGATAGACGTGTACCGACGATGTGATCGATGACACCGATGAAGAGCTATACTATCTTCAGAAGTGCCAAGCAAGCAAAAACCCCTTGTTCATTCCGATACAATCCTACTCTCTCGCTCCTGCTCTCTTTTACTGCATTAGGACAACAATGATTCATTTGTTACTTGCTGCGGTAGCTGAACCCCTTTATCCTCTGCATGACCGGTCATTGCCACAGTAAATATATGAAACCCACTAGCATGAGTAGGAGTTGTTTGAGCCCTGTTGTGCCTACTCATTCATGCTTGTTTGTCATGCCTGCTACTGCTTAGAGTTGAGTCAGGTCTGATTCACCGGGGATGAATTGGAGGTGTGTGAACATGTCCTACGGTGTGTGAGCTAAGTGTGTGAACACGATTTGGTAAAGGTAGCGGTGAGAGGCCATGTAGGAGTACATGGTGGGTTGTCTCATTGAAACCGTCCTCAGGAACTGAGTTCTGTGTTTGTGATCCATGAACAGTTACTACCACACATTGGGCTCTGGGCACTCCAAGCTCTCTCGACTTATTAATCAACTTGATCTCTGTCCAGGAGTTGCAACTAGTTTCTGGTGTTTGTAGGTAGTGTTAGTAGTCTACCAAGTGGCACCTAGTACAGGTGGGCTTGGGACATACTAGGCACAGTGGCCCGGTGTACCAAGTGGCACCCGGATGGTGGGCTTGGGAACCCTGCACACATCGTTTGGGGCCGTGAGCGACACCCCGGCCGGATCTCCTTGCGGATGGAACCCGAATAGGCGTTAAACCTGGACGAGAGACTTGTGTGGTTAGTCAGGTCGTGGCCGACACCCTCGCTGGGCTTCCGCTTGAAGGTTGCCGAGTACATGTCGTGTAAACGGCGATAAGTGGTGAGAGCGTGTGTGAAGAAGTACACCCCTGCAGGGTTAACATTATCTATTCGAATAGCCATGTCCGCGTTAAAGGACTTCTGGGTTGCCTATACAGTTCATAGACAAGTGAAAGTGGATACTCTAAAATACGCAACATAAGCGTGAGTGCTATGGATGGCGCTCTCGTGGGGAGACGGGAGCGGATCCATAGTAGTGTATTGATATGGTGAATCTGTGGACTCGCGTGCGCCACCTCAAAAGAGTTACTTGCAGTCGTAGTTTAGGATAGCCACTGAGTCAAAGCTGGCTTGTTGCAGTTAAACTCCACCACCCCCTTTGTGGATAATGATGCATATGTAGATAGTTCTGATGTAAGTCTTGCTGGGTACATTTGTACTCACGTTTGCCTATTTTATGTTTTTGCAGAGTGACTTCAGTCGCATTAGTAGTTCCGCTTGGACTTCGACATTTAGCTTGTTACCTCAACTACATTCTTGTGCCCTCGGCAGGATCTGGTAGATAGTCAGGCTTTTCAGCCTTTTTCATTTATAGTTGTCTATACTCAGACAAGTTAAGCTTCCGCTTGTGCTTTGACTTGTATGCTCTGAATGTTGGGTCATGAGACCCATGTTTGTAATATCTCGCTCCTCAGAGCCTATTGAATAAATACTTGAGTTGTAGAGTCATGTTGTGATGCCATGTTGTATTTGCACATATCGACCATATTGTGTGTATGTTATTGAAATGCTTGGTATGTGTGGGATCTGACTATCTAGTTGTTTATCCTTAGTAGCCTCTCTTACCGGGAAATGTCTCCTAGTGTTTCCACTGAGCCATGGTAGCTTGCTACTGCTCCGGAATAGTTAGGCTGGCCGGCATGTGTCCTTCTTCGTTCCTGTGTTTGTCCCCTCGGGGAAATGTCATGCCATGAATACCGGAGTCCTGTTAGCCCGCTATAGCCCGGTTCACCGGAGTCCTGCTAGCCCAGTGCTACAGCCTGGATTCACTCGCTGATGACCGACATGTTCGATGCTGGGTCATGGATGCCTGTCCTTGTAAGTTTGTGCCACTTTGGGTTTACAACTAGCCATGTCAGCCGGGGCTCCTTATCATATGGATGCTAGCGACACTATCATATACGTGTGCCAAAAGACACAAACGGTCCGGGGCAAAGGTAAGGTGACACTCGTGGGAATACCGTGCGTGAGGCCGCAAAGTGATATGAGGTGTTACATGCTAGATCGATGTGGCATTGAGTCGGGGTCCTGACAGCTTTGGTATCAGAGCTTGACTGCCTGTAGGACTACCAAGCCAAACTGGTCGAAGTTGAGTCTAGAAATTCTTTAGTTATATAAGGGAATTGATTGTGGATGGAATGTAAGGCTCTTTTTACTCCTTATCCCTTATGCCTTCTGATCCAAGTAATCTTATCTTTCCTACGGGGTTAAGGAACTAGGCTTTCTCTTCTTTCTATCAGGATCACGTGTTACTAATCCGGAGACCTATAGGATTGATGGTTTCAAGCCTTAGTTCAGTTGCTACTACTTCTGTGTATTCATAGCTGGCCTCAGATTCTTGATATTGTGATGATTGAGTGGTTATGCCACCATTTTTGTAGCATGTCTCAAATCTTTTTGAGCATTTGCAGCCGTTATGCTGTCCGAGTCGTCCTAGGTTTCTAAACAATCTGATGCATTTGCAAAATTCTTTCCCTCTGGTTTCGATGCTCCTTTAGGCCAGGTTAATCACACTAACTGCTGACTTGAGGTACTCTATTGCCTTGACGTATATGTTGGAGCTATTATTATGATCCTAGACGTTTTATAGGATCATCTAGTGATCTAGCCATGATCTGTGTTTCTAGTGTGATGACTCTGGCCACCATCATTCTCGAAAGCATCCCGTGATGCAACTTAGTTAGTAGGCTGTCGGTGTACTAAAGTAGGGGTACCTTAGTATCCCGAACTTGTGCACGGGCAGTCGCAGCACCCCGCGGCAAGGCTTGCCGGGTGACCGCCAAGATCCTCCATAGTTCCTATTGGTGCCATTCAAGAACAAAGTGTTTTAACTGAGAAGACAAGGCCCCGGCAAGAGGAGCTTGCCGGGAAGGACAAGGCCCCGGCAAGAGGAGCTTGCCGGGAAGGCCAACCAGGGCTTTTCAAGGAGCTTGCCGCGACGCACCGCGCGTCCCGGCAAGACCCGGTGAGCGACAAGCTTCCCGGCGCGACAAGACAACGACCGCGGCAAGGCGCTCGCTGCGGAGAAGCCACCACTCTGTGCCCATGCTCCAGCACATCCGTCGACGTGTCGCCACAAGATCGTTCCAGGCGCACGTGGCGGGCGGCTGTGCAGCCAAGCGGTGCGAGGTGGCAAGCGAAGATGACGAGATGGCCATGATGGCGGACGGTGGCGCCCCTAACAGTCGCTTTTCTGCACTGTTTGGGCGACCGGACGGGCATTAAATGCTTTTGTCCCCTGCCGTCAGAGTTAGGTAGGGTGCGCTGTAGAAGCAGTTGTATCAACCACAACTTTTACACTTTTACCCCTGCATGCGTTGCTACCTGTTGGTGACCCCTTTGGCCTATAAAAGGAGGCCCATGCGCAAGGTAGGGGGGCTCGACTCATTCGAAACTACAGAACGCTCACGCTCTAGAGCAAGAACACAATACAAATCACAAGCAGCAGTAGGAGTGTTATCTCTCCGGAGAGCTCCGAAGCTGGTAAATCCCTCGCGTGCTTCGCCTCGATCCGCTCTTCGTGCGCCCTCCGCTCCCTGCCGGACCGAAAAGGGGCCCTGCCCCATAGGTGTTCGTTTCCCACGACATCTTTGGCGCGCCAGGTAGGGGGCGTCGAGGTTGTGCGAACCTGATCCGGTGTTCGCGCGCGCTACATCATCATCTTCATCGACATGCCACCGAAGAAGAAGGCTTCGGAGGTGGCTGGTCCGTCTGCGTTGATTCCACTGCCACCGGAGCAAACGGACGGTGGAGTAGACGCCGGCGGAGGAACGGGCGCCGGCGAGGGAGCTCACGATGCTGCCAGGTCCAAGGACAAGGCTGCACAAACCTCGGCATCCGTACACGCACCGCGCCCATCTCAGGAGGCGCGGGACCGACAACGTCATGGTACGCGCGGTACCATACATTCATTGGGTCGAGGCCAAGCTGGTGGATCGCGGGATGCTCAAGATCAGCATGCACGTCAACATGCTGGCACGAGCGCGGCACGGTCGCCTGGATGAGATGCTGCTCCTTCTAACATTGTTAGAAGTGCGAGCATATCTCATTCCTCACGTCGTTCGCCGCCACCACCCAAGACTCCAGAAGAAGCGTTGGCCCGAGCCCAACTGCTTCTAGATTACCCTCCAGCGCCAGACAAGATCGACGATTGGAGGGCCACCATTCAGAGCCTCATTGGCTTCGCCAACGGCGACACTCCCCGGCAACCGAGCACATCGAAGCCGCGGCAAGACGCCCAGGCGCGAGCCGGTGACGACAAGACCGGTGGGGGTGCAACCACTGTGCACTCCCCACCCCGAAGGCCAAGATCGCCGACTCGTCGGGTCAACCTCAACACTGACTCCACAGCGTCATCAGATCCGCGAGCTCGTCGTGATCAGCGCCAAGTTCTTCAAGAACGACAACAAGAAGATGCTCGCACCCGCATCGAGCGTCGGAGAGAAGCGCGGCGTCAGTCAGACCAGCGCGCTGGGCCCGCTGTTGACATGCATGCGCCAGGGGAACCAGGCGACTTGCCGTACACGGTAGGTTGTCCTGCGTTTACTCGTGAGCTGCCGCAAGTCCAGTGGCCCAGCACAAAGAACTTCAAGCCAGATGTACCCGAGAAGTACGACGGCAGGCTACATCCGTCGGAGTTCCTCAACATCTACACCATTACGGTGCAGGCTGCTGGGGGGCGCGACGACAAGATCCTTGCCAATTACTTCCCGCTGGTACTCAAGCCCAACGTCAGATCCTGGCTCATGCACTTGCCGGACAACTCCATCTCCTCATGGGCAGATCTGTGCCATCAGTTTGTCGGCGCCTTTACAGGCGGCCACAAACCCCATGGCCAGGAGAGCGATCTTCATCTGCTCGCCCAGAAGGAAGGAGAACCCCTGCGCAAGTACATTCAAAGGTTCAGCCAAGTGCAGCGCAACATCCCAGACGTCCACCCTGCCGCGGTTATCAGCGTGTTCCATCAGAACGTGCGTAATCGCAGGATGAGGGAGGAGATGGCGATGTGCAAGATCAGAGATGTCAGCGAGCTATATGCTCTGGCCGACAAGTGTGCACGTGCTGAGGAAGGGAGGAAACTCCCCGGAGAGAACGCAGGAGCAGAAGGGTCTGACAGTGAGGAACGAACAACAGGAAGAGGAAAGCTAAAGATGTGCTAGTTGTCGAGCAGTCCGGCAACGGAGGTGGCGCCGAGAAGACCAAAGCTGGTAACTCCAGCGAGGCTGTGGTGGCCGCCGACAAGCAGGACAACTCCGGCAAGCAGTACTGCAAGATCCACCGCACCAAGGGCCATGATCTCCAGACCTGCAAGAAGGTTGAGCAGCTTGTCGAACTGCAGAAAGCTGAGTACGAGCGACGCGACAAGGAGAAGGCCCAGGAAGGTACTGGTGGATCCGGCAAGAAGCGTCCCGGCCGGGGAGGGCGCCGCGGCAAGGCCAAGCAGCGGCAAGGAGACAGACCTCCCCGCGGCCGCGACAAGGACGAAGATGAAGACAAAGATGAGGATATGGATGATGATGAGGCCGACGAGCAGGAGTTTCAGAAAGCCACAGAGGTTTTGTGCGTTGACGGTGGTGCTTCTCTGCATACTTCGCACCGCCAGCTCAAACAGTGGGTGCGGGAAGTTAATGCAGCAGAACCATTAGTTGAGTCACGCAAACCTCTGAAGTGGTCCAGCACGGCTATCATCTTTGATGTTGAGGATCACCCTGATCGCATAACCGCGGTCGGGTGCTTGCCGATGTTGGTTTCACCAACTATCCGCAACCTCAAGGTCACAAAGATGCTGGTTGATGGCGGGGCAGGCTTGAATCTGATCTCCTCCGCGGTACTCAAGAAGCTCCAGATCCCCGACAGCAAGCTCGAAGAGACCGGCACATTCTAAGGAATTAATCCGGAAAGGAGCAAGCCGAAGGGGGAAATCACGTTGCCAGTGACATTTGGCAGCGAGCTAAACTTCAGAACAGAGAAAGTCACTTTTGACGTTGCTGATTTCCCATTGCCCTACAATGGGATACTCGGTCGTCCAGCGCTTGCCAAGTTCATGGCAGCCTCTCACTATGCCTACAACGTGCTCAAGATGCCCGGTCCGATAAGTGTCATTTCTATCCCTTGCGACAAGAAGGACGCCCTTATCTGTACCGACAAGATTTACCGGGAGGCAGTAGCCGCAGCAGAACGCAAGCCACTTGCCGCTGAAGCTCCCGGGGGGAAGAAGAAGACCAAGTCCGGCAAGAGCTCTGATGCCCACTCCGGCAAGTGCACCTCTTCGGAGTGCTGCGCTACCGTCGAGGATGCACCATCGAGCTCCACCGGCAAGTGTAAGAAGGCAAAGGCAGCTTCACCAGAGACCAAAAAAGTGGCCGCCAAGGAGGACGACACTGGTGGTACCTTCACCATCAGTGCCACGCTTGACCCTAAATAGGAAAGCGCACTCGTTGCTTTCCTGCGGGCGAATGTCGACATGTTTGCATGGCAACCGTCTGACATCCCCGGTGTTCCCAGGAAAGTAATTGAGCACCACCTTGCCGTCTGTCCTCACGCGCGGCCCGTCAAGCAGAGAGTCAGGAAACAAGCAATAGAGCGACAAGAATTCATTGCAGAAGAGATCAAGAAGTTGGAAGCAGCAGGGCTTGTCAGAGGAGTGCTCCATCCTACGTGGCTGGCCAATCCTGTAGTCGTGCGCAAAGCAAACGGGAAATGGAGGCTTTGTATTGACTTCACTGATGTTAATAAAGCTTGTCCCAAAGACCCATTTCCCTTGCCGCGCATTGACCAGATTGTTGACTCCACGGCCGGATGTGATCTGCTATCATTTCTTGATGCATATTCAGGATACCATCAAATCTTCATGGCAGAAGAGTATGAGGAGAAGACCGCATTCATCACCCCGTGTGGCACGTACTATTTCATACGGATGCCTTTCGGACTAAAGAATGCAGGTTCAACATTTGCAAGAGTAGTCAGTCATGCTTTTGAGCCACAGTTGCACAGAAATGTAGAAGCTTACATGGATGACATAGTGGTCAAGAGCAAGGACAAAGCAACCCTGATCCAAGATTTGGATGAGACCTTTGCAAATCTGCGCAAGATTAATCTCAAGTTGAACCCCGAGAAGTGTGTGTTTGGAGTCCCCTCCGGCAAGCTTCTCGGGTTCTTCGTATCTCAGCGAGGGATTGAAGCCAATCCCGACAAGATCAAGGCCATTGAGCAGATCGAAGCACCGAAGCGCGTCAAGGATGTACGTAGGCTTGCCGGCTGCGTGGCTGCTCTCAGCAGGTTCATCTCTAAGTCTGCTGAGCGCGCCCTGCCATTTTTCAAAATATTGAAAAAGGCAGGTCCAATGAAATGGACTCCGGAAGCGGAGGCTGCGCTGCAGGACTTGAAGAGGTACCTGTCCTCCACTCCGATACTTGTCGCACCTAAGCCGCAAGAGAAGTTGCTGCTATATCTAGCGGCAACCAATCAAGTGGTTAGTGCTGCGTTAGTAGCAGAAAGGGAGGCGGATGGTGAGCCAGCGACCATGGCAAGCGCGTCCAGCGACAAGCAGGGGGCTTCCCCGACAAGCTCTGGTCCCTACGAGGACGGATCTGCGCAGACACAGGAAGAGAAACAGAAAAAGATGGTGCAGCGCCTAGTTTATTTTGTCAGTTCCCTTCTGCAGGGGGCTAGGTCAAGGTACTCTGGTGTGCAGAAGTTGCTTTTCGGCCTTCTCATGGCCTCGAGGAAGCTGCGCCATTACTTCCAAGCACATGAGATCACAGTTGTCACTCGCTTTCCGTTGAAGAGGATATTGCAGAACCCAGAAGCAACAGGCAGGATTGTCGAGTGGGCACTAGAACTGTCAAGCTTTGGCCTCAAGTTTGAGAGTACTTCAACTATCCAGAGCCGAGCATTGGTAGAATTCATAGCAGAGTGGACGCCAACACCTGATGAAGAAACTCCAGAGACGAGCATCCCCGTCAAGGAAGCAAGCAAAGAATGGATCATGTACTTTGATGGTGCCTTCTCGCTGCAAGGCGCCAGTGCGGGCGTGTTAATTGTCGCACCCACCGGAGAGCACCTCAAGTACGTGGTCCAGATGCACTTTCCCAAGGAGCAAGCAACAAAGAATACTGCAGAGTATGAAGGTTTGCTTGCCGGACTTAGGATCGCGGCAG
The DNA here is from genome assembly GCF_018294505.1 of Triticum aestivum. Lineage (NCBI taxonomy): Eukaryota > Viridiplantae > Streptophyta > Magnoliopsida > Poales > Poaceae > Triticum > Triticum aestivum. Next base: position 133,987,936 of record NC_057810.1, on the reverse strand, counting down.
ACCTTGGGATCAAGAAGCTCATTGTCAGGGGTGACTTGCAACTTGTCGTCCGCCAAGTGAACAAAGATTATCAGAGTCCGTTGATGGAAGCTTACATCGATGAAGTGAGAAAGTTGGAGGAGCATTTTGACGGCCTGCAGATGGAGCATGTTCCGAGAGCCCAGAACGACGTTGCCGATGGCCTGTTAAAATGCGCTGCATTAAAGTTACCTGTGGAACCAGGGATCTTTGTGCTCAAGCTGACTCAACCATCTGTAACACCATCAACTGGACAGAGCAAGAAAAGGAAGTTGATTTCCGGTGACTATTTTCCGGCAGAGCTCCCCGAAGCCGCCGCCAAGAAGGACCCCAAGGTCAACACCAAGAGTGCTGAGGAACAGCCTGCTCCGACAAGCCCTAGGGTTTGTTCTGTTAAAGCAGACGCTCCCGACAAGTTTTGCTCGGGCAAGCTTGTCGGGGAACCTCAAGCTCCGACTGAACCACAGGTTCTTGCCGTGGAAGCAGATGTTCCCGTAGCAGCATTTGTGCCTTTAGTCCTTGTTGTCGAGCCGCAAGCTCCAGCATGGGCACAACAGATTGTCCATTTCCTTCAGACAGGAGAACTTCCCGAAGAGCAAGAAGAAGCGGAGAGAGTAGCCCAGCAATCAAGTATGTACCAGTTTGTCGACCACATACTGTACAGAAGAAGATTCAACAGGGTGAAATTGAAGTGCATTCCCCGGGAAGATGGACAGGAGCTGTTGGCAGAGATACATGGAGGCATATGTGGTCACCACATTGGCGCGAGAGCACTTGCCGGCAAGGCATTCCGGCAAGGTTTCTTTTGGCCAACAGCCCTCCAAGATGCAACTGCACAAGTAACCAAGTGTGAAACGTGCCAGTTCCATTCCAAGCAGATACACCAGCCAGCTCAAGCTCTCCAGACGATCCCTTTATCCTGGCCATTTTCGGTCTGGGGGCTCGACATTCTCGGCCCTTTTGCCCGAGCTGTCGGGGGCTTTGAGTACTTGTACGTTGCGATCGACAAGTTCACAAAGTGGCCGGAAGTAGAAGCAGTGAGGAAGGTGACAGCACAATCAGCAGTCAAGTTCTTCAGGTCGATTATTTGCCGTTTCGGAGTCCCTAACAGGATCATCACCGACAACGGCACGCAGTACACGAGCCGCACCTTCATGCAGTATGTCCAAGACCTTGGCGCCAAGGTCTGCTTCGCTTCTGTTGCCCATCCGAGAAGCAACGGTCAAGCGGAGAGGGCAAACACTGAAGTGCTGCGCGGGCTCAAGACCAGGACTTTCGACAGGCTGCACAAGTGCGGAAAGAACTGGATCGAGGAGCTGCCGGTGGTTCTTTGGTCGATCAGGACGACGCCAAATCGAGCCACTGGCCAGACGCCTTTCGCTCTAGTTTATGGAGCAGAGGCAGTTCTCCCCACAGAACTCGTGTACGGGTCGCCTCGAGTGCTCGCTTATGATGAGCTTGAGCAAGAGCAGCTGCGGCAAGATGACGCGCTGCTCCTTGAGGAAGATCGTCTTCATGCTGCTATACGAGCTGCTCGCTACCAGCAAGCTTTGCGCTGCTACCATAGCCGCAAAGTTAATGCCAGAAGTCTCGAGGAGGGCGACCTTGTTCTTCGGCGTGTTCAATCTGCCAAGAATTCCAATAAGTTGACGCCAAAGTGGGAAGGCCCTTATCGGGTGAAGCGAGTCACTAGGCCTGGCTCTGTCCGCCTAGAGACCGAAGATGGCTCTCCGGTGAGCAACTCCTGGAACATTGAGCATCTTCGTAAGTTTTACCCGTAAGGCGCGGTTGCCGGAACCCGTTCCGGCAACCACCTTTTGTACAAGCCTTGCCGCTGTTGCATGTAACCCTTTGTACAAAGCCAGGTGCAGACCCCGTGCATAAATAAAGATCATGTGCTCCCCACATCTTGTCAAATTTCATGTTCATTTTTTGCATGTATTATCTGACACTTTGTGCAGCACTTGCCCCCGGTAAGCAATAACGAGCCTTAAGGCTCCATACCTTTATTTCCTCTTCTTTCTTTTTTCTCAAAGAAACGGAAAGGTTCCCTCGCGCACAAGTTTGCCGGGGGGGGGAGGAGAAGATAATAGTATGGACCAGGCGTCGTTCAAGAAAGTATCGCCTTGCCGGGACGCAAACAACAGAAAAGCTAAGTCGCCAAAGTTTGAGCATAATCAGTTTTTAAATTTTTTAAGTTATCTTCCTTGAAACGACCCTGCTTTGTATGCAAAACCTGTGCGCGGAGGAACCAACTCGTAGCTAGCTGCGCCCTTACTTTGTTTCGAGTCCGCTCAACAACTTAAGTGTGCTGCAACTAGTTGCGACAAGGTTTCTTGCCGGAAGTAGCACCGCCAGCAGGTTGCTGATGTTCCACACTCAGCGCTCGCGGCAAGGGTGCCTATGCCGGCAAGTTCCCTAAAAGCGTTGGGTAAAAGCATGCAAAGGAAGGAATCAAGTAAAGGGAATAACATAGCAAATACTGCCCAAGATAAAGTTATATTACAAAAATAACTTGCCGCACTCTAATAAATTGTTCTCGTAACATGTCTAGCAGCGGCAAGGAAAAGAACAAACAGGCGGCCTAGTCTACGCGATCGCTGTCGACCCTCTTGACTTTGTTCACCTTGTCCACAATGGGTGCGACAAGGGCCTTGAGCTCTTCAAGATCAGCACCTGCCGGCAGTTTCTTGAGGACGTTGGTGAGGTTGAGGCCTGGGTTGCGGAAGAGCACCTTCACCAACACCTTCTCCAGGACTCTGGCACAGATCGTGCGTGACTCGTCGGCCAGCTGCTTCCGGATCCTTTCCCGGAGCTGCTGGAGCGCCGTCGCCACGCCCTTGAAGAACAGAGTGAGCTTAGCGCTGGGCTGGAGGTTCTCGTCGGAGGAGTACCCGAAGCCCTCCAGTTCCAGTTGCGCCAGCTCCTCGTCAATGACTGCAGCAATGTTTCGAGGCCCTCTGTCCAGAGCTCCACCATAGCCCTGAAGGTGTTTTGAGTCTCGGCGACCCTCGTCAGCAGCTCCTCGTTGGCCTTGATCTCCCCCTTCAAGTCCTCCTCTACTTTCTTGGCGCCGTCCAGCGTCTCAGTCAGCGTGGCCAGCTTCAGCTCCAGATCAGCATTTGAGTCTTTGGCAGCACTCAGTTCTTTGCCCTTCTCGGCAAGTTGGCCCTGCAGCTCACCATGAGCGAGGGAGTCCTTCTCGCGCTCGCGTCGGAGCGCGGCAAGCTCTTCATCTTTCCTCTTTGTATCAGCCTCCAGCTGCGTCACCTTCACCTCCAGCTCCTTCTTGGCGGTCTCGGCAGCTGCAGTGGCGTCCTTCGCTTCCTTGAGGGCCCCACCGAGTGATTGCTCGCGCGCAGCAAGCTCCTCCTCGTAGCTGTCCAGATTGACTTTCCACTACGTCAGCTCACCTTCCCGTGTGGACAGCTCCTCGGCGGCAAGCCGCTGTTGCTCCTCGACTTCGGCCTTCTCAAGGATGAACGCCTTCCGCACTTCGACGAGCTGTGCCCGCTCCTCTGCAATGGCCCGGAGAGCTTCCTGGTTTCGTTCCTGGAGTTCCTCTGCGCGCTTCTCAATGTCTTCTCCCGCCTGCGTGACAAGCACTTCCCGGGACTCCACCTTGGCTTGTCGGGCGCGGTAGAGCGACACCAGCTTCCGGAGCAGTTGCTCCTCCTCGGACTCGCCGCTGCTGCTGCTTGGCGCGTCAACCAGCGTTAGCCCGGCGGAGGCGAGCACTTCCCCGTCAAATGTCTCTCCTTCAACTGGGGCCCTGGATCTCGACGCCCAGGGAAGCTTGATGAAGACACCTTCACCGGCCTTCAAGTAGGCGCCCGGCTGGGGCTCTTCGGAGCCTGGCGCTGCACCAGCGGCGGAGGGGTCGGCGGTCGGTGTAGCGCCTTGCGCTCCTGCGCCCTCAGGGTCGTCAGTGCAATCGCCGGACCCCTCGCCAGCTCCTGCGCCAGCAGCCTTGGCGGCCTCTTTGCCGGCGGGATCATCAGCTCTGGCCTCTTCCTCGGTAGCGGCGGCATCATCAGTGTTGCCGCACGCATTCTCCTCGCCAGTGGCCTCGGTCTCCATCGGATCCGTGGAAGGAGGATCTAAAGACAGGAAGAGGACGAAAAAGTCAAGCAAATATCCAAAAAGAAGATTAGAAGAAGAAGAACCCAAGGGAAGTTTTCTGACAAGAAGGATTACCTGTGCTGGGCTCTGTAGTCATGGGCTCCACCACCGGAGGTTCGCTGGTCCCGCCCCTTGCCGGAGAACTACCCATTGCCGGGGATCTCTCCCTTGCCGGAGAGCGCTCCCTTTCCGGGGAACCTTCCCTTGGCGGCGTAGTTGAAGCAGATAGCGCCTCAGGGGCGGCTTCCGGTTGCTCCTGGTGGGCCTGTTCTGCTCCTACACAAGCAAATCAACAGACAAGATATCAGCCAAGAAGAAAACACCCATGCACACCCAACAGCGGGAAGTAAGACTATGTACTTACGCTGGGGGCTGTGCCGGGGGCTGCTTCGAGAAGTGATCGCTGGGTCCGACAAGGTGGTCTCGGACGCGCCCTCTATCGACCGGTCAGAGTTGACTATGCTGACATGTCCGTTGACCCGACCCCACCTATCAGTGTCACCAAACAACACCGTTTCGCTGACCACTGGACCCCACTGGTCAGGTTTGACCTGCAGCAGGGCCCGTTGACCTGCTGACGTCACAGTGAGGTAGTGCTGACGCCATAACTCATTTTCTGGATTAATTTTAATTCAGGAAATTCTAGAAAATATCCAAAAATTCATATAAATTCAACTGTAACTCAGAATGAAATAATTTATATATGAAAAATGATCAAAATAATCCAATCTATCCATCTGTACCATTTTCATGCATGTTAGAACAACTTATAGCTGCTGTTTAGCACAAATCATATAAATGGCATTTAAATATCCACATATGGAGTTTGAATTTGAATCTTGGATTCAAACCAACTTCATTTAATCTGGTTGCTAGTTGCATTAGCTCAAACCACAGCATATTGCCATGTCATGATCATGCATCATATTGTTGCATTGCATTGCTTGTGTTCTTCCTTGTTTGTCGGTATTTGTCCCCTCTCGATAGACATGTACCGACGATGTGATCGATGACACCGATGAAGAGCTATACTATCTTCAGAAGTGCCAAGCAAGCAAAAACCCCTTGTTCATTCCGATACAATCCTACTCTCTCGCTCCTGCTCTCTTTTACTGCATTAGGACAACAATGATTCATCTGTTACTTGCTGCGGTAGCTGAACCCCTTTATCCTCTGCATGACCGATCATTGCCACAGTAAATAGATGAAACCCACTAGCATGAGCAGGAGTTGTTTGAGCCCTGTTGTGCCTACTCATTCATGCTTGTTTGTCATGCCTGCTACTGCTTAGAGTTGAGTCAGGTCTGATTCACCGGGGATGAATTAGAGGTGTGTGAACATGTCCTACTGTGTGTGAGCTAAGTGTGTGAACACGATTTGGTAAAGGTAGCGGTGAGAGGCCATGTAGGAGTACATGGTGGGTTGTCTCATTGAAACCGTCCTCAGGAACTGAGTTCTGTGTTTGTGATCCATGAATAGTTACTACCACACATTGGGCTCCGGGCACTCCAAGCTCTCTCGACTTATTAATCAACTTGATCTCTGTCCAGGAGTTGCAACTAGTTTCTGGTGTTTGTAGGTAGTGTTAGTAGTCTACCAAGTGGCACCCGGTACAGGTGGGCTTGGGACAGACTAGGCACAGTGGCCCGGTGTACCAAGTGGCACCCGGATGGTGGGCTTGGGAACCCTGCACACATCATTTGGGGCCATGAGCGACACCCCGGCCGGATCTCCTTGCGGATGGAACCTGAATAGGCGATAAACCTGGACGAGAGACTTGTGTGGTTAGTCAGGTCGTGGACGACACCCTCGCTGGGCTTCCGCTTGAAGGTTGCCGAGTACATGTCGTGTAAACAGCGATAAGTGGTGAGAGCGTGTGTGAAGAAGTACACCCCTGCAGGGTTAACATTATCTATTCGAATAGCCGTGTCCGCGGTAAAGGACTCTGGGTTGCCTATACAGTTCATAGACAAGTGAAAGTGGATACTCTAAAATACGCAAGATAAGCGTGAGTGCTATGGATGGCGCTCTCGTGGGGAGACGGGAGCGGATCCATAGTGGTGTATTGATATGGTGAATATGTGGACTCGTGTGCGCCACCTCAAAAGAGTTACTTGCAGTCGTAGTTTAGGATAGCCACTGAGTCAAAGCTGGCTTGCTGCAGTTAAACTCCACCACCCCCTTTGTTGATAATGATGCATATGTAGATAGTTATGATGTAAGTCTTGCTGGGTACATTTGTACCCATGTTTGCCTATTTTATGTTTTTGCAGAGCGACTTCAGTCGCATTAGTAGTTCCTCTTGGACTTCGACATTTAGCTTGTTACCTCAGCTACATTCTTGTGCCCTCGGCAGGATCTGGTAGATAGTCAGGCTTTTCAGCCTTTTTCATTTATAGTTGTCTGTACTCAGACAAGTTAAGCTTACGCTTGTGCTTTGACTTGTATGCTCTGAATGTTGGGTCATGAGACCCATGTTTGTAATATCTCGCTCCTCGGAGCCTATTGAATAAATACTTGAGTTGTAGAGTCATGTTGTGATGCCATGTTGTATTTGCACATATCAACCATATTGTGTGTATATTATTTAAATGCTTGGTATGTGTGGGATCTGACTATCTAGTTGTTTATCCTTAGTAGCCTCTCTTACCGGGAAATGTCTCCTAGTGTTTCCACTGTGCCATGGTAGCTTGCTACTGCTCCGGAACACTTAGGCTGGCCGGCATGTGTCCTTCTTCGTTCCTTTGTCTGTCCCCTCGGGGAAATGTCACGCGATGAATACCGAAGTCCTGTTAGCCCACTACAGCCCGGTTCACCGGAGTCCTGCTAGCCCTGTGCTACAGCCTGGATTCACTCGCTGATGACCGACATGTTCGATGCTGAGTCATGGATGCCTGTCCTTGTAAGTTTGTGCCACTTTGGGTTTACGACCAGCCATGTCAGCCTGGGCTCCTTATCATATGTATGCTAGCGACACTATCATATACGTGTGCCAAAAGGCACAAACGGTCCCAGGCAAAGGTAAGGCGACACCCGTGGGAATACCGTGCGTGAGGCCGCAAAGTGATATGAGGTGTTACATGCTAGATCGATGTGGCATTGAGTCAGGGTCCTGACAATATATTTATCTTATCTTACTATCTTTATTAGATCTCACTTTCACAAGTGGCCGTGAAGGGATTGACAACCCCTTTATTGCATTGGTTGCGAGTTCTCAGTTTGTTTTTGTAGGTGCGTGGTGTTGGGGAACATAGCATAAATTCAAAATTTTCTACGCATTACCAAGATCAATCTATGGAGATACTAGCAACGAGAGAGAGGGGAGTGCATCTTCATACCCTTGAAGATTGCTAAGCGGAAGCGTTACAGGAACGTGGTTGATGGAGTCGTACTCGCGGTGATAGTCAGCACTTACGTAGAGACCTGCGGCGGCTTCTTCACTTCCTTGCGGAAGCGGTTGGCCTTCGCGACGGCCTCCTCCCGCTTGGTCGCGGCGGCCGCTCCCTTGAACATTTTCGGCCGACCACCGAGCGAACTCGGCACGGCCCGGCGCTTCTTCGTGCCGACTTGACCGGCCAAGCCGGCGGAGGAACTCGCGCCTGGATGGCTGGCTTTCGGTAGACGGCGCGGGACAACCTCGCTGTCGCCCTCGTCCTCTGGCCAGTCAGCGAAGGTCGCCGAGGGCTGGAGTCCGCCTTCCGCCCCTCCTCCCCCGCCTTCGGCGTCGGCTTCCATCGCCGCCGCCCCCAAGTCGGGGTCGTCGATGTCGCTCTCCGCACGGTCTGGAGTGAACTCGCGGGGCTGCCCGGTGGCGCCGGCTGCGGGCTGGATGAGGGGGTTCTGACTCGGAGAACCAAGAAGATCAGAAGTCGGATTCGGCTATGAAGAAAAACAGAAACAAAATATTTGACTTACCACAGGCGGAGGGTTGGCACGTGAGTACGGCTCCTTGCCGAACTGCCAGTCTTCCGCGAGCTCGCAGTTCGCGATGTGGTTCACCATGTTCGCCACCTCCGTGTGGGGCATCTCCCAGGTGCTCATCTGGCTCGGGTCTCGGCGATCGCTCATCTGATAGATCAGATGAGGTCGGCCTTGGAGTGGGAGGACTCGGCGCGCCACGAAGGCGGCCAGCAAGTCAGCCCCGACCAAGCCTTCTGACCGCGTCAGCACTCGGAGTCGGGCAACCGCGGCGGTGCCGGCAGGAGACAGCGTCTTGGCCCGGTTCGACCAGCTAGGAAGCCTCCCAGCCGGTGCGCCGGCTTCATAGTGCGGCAGGTTGACCCAGTCGCCTTCTGTGGCGACGTTCTTCACGTAGAAGTACGAACGCTGCCACATCTTCACCGACTTGATCAGCGCAATGGAGGGGAAGGGGTTGTCGGCGGTCGACCTACGCATGGCGATGAAGGCGCCGCACTGCGCCGGTATGTCGGCGACGTGCGTGCCGAGCTTCGACTGGAGGAACTCCCCCCACAGCTCGAGGCTGGGGAGAACGCCGAGAAAACCCTCGCACAGGGTGGCGAAGGTGGCCAGCAGCACCACCGTGTTCGGGGTGAGGTGGTGCGGCTGGAGTCCGTTGAACTCCAAGAACGAGCGGAGGAAGCCGCTCGCCGGCAGGCCCACGCCGCGCATGAGGTGCGAGCGGAATATGACCCGCTCGCCCTCCTCCGGCGCCGGCATTATCTCCCCCGCCGGAGCGGCGCGGGCTCGCACCAGGTGCGCGCCGGGGAGCCGACGCGTCCCGCGGAGGTGCTCGATGGCGTCGTTGTCCACCTAGGAACCATCCCACGCGCCGGAGCAGACAACACAGGCCGCGGCGGAGGAAGAGCTCATCGCTGCGGAGCGGTGCGGCGTGGTGCGGCGAAGGTAGGAATAGGAGAGGAAGGAGGAAGCAGGGGAAGCAGGGAAGAACGAGCGCGCGCTCCGCCGTCCCACTTCCCCCGCCTATTTATAGTTCAAAGGCTGAGAAGCCGATGGGGCGGCGTGGGGATTAACTGTGCGCGAGCCCCCACGCCCCCCACGATTAAATCCATGAAGTTACTGCACGCAGTAACAACGTGGGGAGCCCAACCGCCCGCCCAGCCGCAGCAGATCCGTTCGCGTGCCGAGGCGCGGTACTGGTGGGCCCCGCTTGACGGTCTGTCCCGTCGCGCGCGTGGGCAGGTAGACTGCCCCTGCCACATGGCCCCGGCGACGGGACCACGGTGGGCGACCACGGGAAGCGTATCAGGCACGCCGCCTGGTTCTCGCCACGACGTCCGAAGCACCTCAAGGGGCAAGACGGCCCTCAGCGAATCTGACTCCAGCCAATCGGCTTGGAGGAAGGCAGCCATCAAAGCTTGCTTTCCCCCATCTAAAGAATGAAACTGCTGAGGCACACGACGTATCGACCTCGGAGCCTCACTAGCTTCGGGGACTACTGTCGGAGTAATGGGCCATCGGAGGGCTAACCCGAGTCCCAGAACCTTTCAAGACATCGGGGCAGATTGCGCCCCACAAGGAACCTAAGACAAGCCGAGTCCCAGAGGCGACTCTCATCCAAGCCGATTCCCAAAGGCGACTCTCATCCAAGCCGAGTTCCAGAGGCGACTCTCATCCAAGCCGAGTTCCAGAGGCGACTCTCATCCAAGCCGAGTTCCAGAGGCGACTCCGAAGAAGCCTACTATGGGGAGTCGGCCCGCGACTCCCAACCACCCATTGATTAAAGGCAAGCATGGCCACAGTGCGTCGTACTCGCAGGAGATCTCCGCCTGGCGCGGCACTGTTGCCATGCTAGCCCTGACATCAGCCCTTGGGGCAGGGCCCTGTACCCACGACCTCCTGTCTGTACGGCCCGGAGACGGTGGGGCCTACCAGTCAGCGAGAGTATTGAAGACGGCGGGAGCACCGAGAGTCGGACCCGTTGGGAGTCGGCTCCCTAGAGTCGGGCGGCCCCTCCCACGGGTCCCGCACGCCATTAACCAGATGCGACAGGGGAATGGCAACAGTGATCCCCGTCAGGCGGCGACATTGTCGCCACGACCCCACGACCAAGCCCGCGTCACTAGAAGCACGACTACAGTAATCCGCAGCCGGCAAGACCCGCCAGCGGCGGACACGGGCTGACGCCCTCGTACCAGGCCAGTCGGCGGGACCCACCAGTCGGCGGGCCCCAGGAGTCGGCGGAGAAGACGGCACCTGAGAGACTGACGGCTGGGACCCGCACCCAGCCGGATTTACCATTGTAATCCTGGGGGTAGGCCTATATAAACCCCCCAGGGCACCCATGCAAAGGGTTCGCATCCAGTGGCATTAGAAAGAACACAAAGGAGGGAGAGAACTAGCCTTGTCTTCTCCTTCCTCCAGAAACAGCTCTAGGAGCACCCTTGTATTCACTTTGCCTTAGTGATCATGCGGAGACCCCGCAGAGCAGCAGTAGGGGTGTTATCTCCTCTGAGAGCCCTGAAGCTGGGTAAGATCCGTCGGCGTGCATGTCTTCGCCTCATCCCGTTTCCAGGCACCGGTGATGTTCTACTCGCCCCCACCATGATAAGCCATCCTTGGCATATGTCGCACCCAACCCCCGACAGATAGGGAGTCTCATATGTTGTCACTTTCATACACTAGTGGGAATTTTTCATTATAGAACTTGGCTTGTATATTCCAATGATGGGCTTCCTCAAAGTGCCCTGGGTCTTCATGAGCAAGCAAGTTGGATGCACATCCACTTAGTTTCTTTTGTTGATCTTTCATATATTTTATAGCTCTAGTGCATCTGTTGCATGGCAATCCCTACTCACTCACATTGATATCTATTGATGGGCATCTCCATAGCCCGTTGATACGCCTAGTTGATGTGAGACTATCTTCTCCTTTTTTTTCTTCTCCACAACTACCATTCTATTCCACATATAGTGCTATGTCCATGGCTCACGCTCATGTTTTGCGTGAAAGTTGAAAGAGTTTGAGATTATTAAAGTATGAAACAATTGCTTGGCTTGTCATCAGGGTTGTGCATAATTAAATACTTTGTGTGATGAAGATAGAGCAACAGCCAGACTATATGATTTTGTAGGGATAACTTTCTTTAGCCATGTTATTTTGAGAAGACATGATTACTTTGATTAGTATGCTTGAAGTATTACTATTTCTTATGTCAATATGAACTTTTATTTTGTATCATTTGGATCTGAACATTCATGCCACAATAAAGAAAATTACATTGAGAATTATGCTAGGTAGCATTCCACATCAAAAATTTCTTTTTTATCATTTATCTACTCGAGGACGAGCAGGAATTAAGCTTGGGGATGCTTGATACGTCTCCAACGTATCTATAATTTTTGATTGTTCCATGCTATTATATTACCCCTTTTGGATGTTTATGGGCTTTATTTTACACATTTATATCATTTTTGGGACTAACCTACTAACCGGAGGCCCAGCCCATATTGCTGTTTTTTTTGCCTATTTTAGTATTTCGAAGAAAAGGAATATCAAACGGATCCAAACGGAATGAAACCTTCAGGAGCGTGATTTTTGGAACGAACGTGATCCAGAGGACTTGGAGTGCAAGTCAAGAAGCAGCCGAGGCTCCCATGAGATAGGAGGCCGCGCCCCCCTGTAGGGCGTGCCCCCCTGTCTCGTGGGCCCCTCGGGCGGCCATCGACGTACTTCTTCCTCCTATATATACCTACGTACCCCCAAAACATCCAGGAGCACCACGAAACACAATTTCCACCGCCGTAACCTTCTGTATCCACGAGATCCCATCTTGGAGCCTTCGCCGACACTCTGCCGGAGGGGGAATCAACCACGGAGGGCTTCTACATCAACATCCTTGCCCCTCCGATGAGTTGTGAGTAGTTTACCACAGACCTACGGTTCCATAGTTATCAGCTAGATGGCTTCTTCTCTCTTTTTGGATCTCAATACAATGTTCTCCCCCTCTCTTGTGGAGATCTATTCGATGTAAACTCTTTTTGCGGTGTGTTTGTTGAGATCTAATGAATTGTGGGTTTATGATCAAGTTTATCTATGAATGATATTTGAATCTTCTCTGAATTCTTTTATGTGTGATTGAGTTATATTTGCAAGTCTCTTCGAATTATCAGTTTGGTTTGGCCTACTAGATTGATCTTTCTTGCCATGGTAGAAGTGCTTAGCTTTGGGTTCAATCTTGCGGTGTCCTTACCCAGTGACAGAAAGGGTTGCAAGGCACGTATTGTATTGTTTCCATCGAGGATAACAAGATGGGGTTTATATCATATTGCTTGAGTTTATCCCTCTACATCATGTCATCTTGCTTAATGCGTTACTCTGTTCTTATGAACATAATACTCTAGATGCAGGCAGGAGTCGGTCGATGTGTGGAGTAATAGTAGTAGATGCAGGTAGGAGTCGGTCTGCTTGTTATGGACGTGATGCCTATATACATGATCATGCCTAGATAATCTCATAACTATGCGCTTTTCTATCAATTGCTCGACAGTAATTTGTTCACCCACCGTAATACTTATGCTATCTTGAGAGAAGCCTCTAGTGAAACCTATGGCCCCCGGGTCTATCTCTTATCATATTTGCTTTCAATCTACTTTTATTTGCATCTTTAATTTTTGCATCTATATTATAAAATACCAAAAATATATTTATCTTATCTTACTATCTTTATTAGATCTCACTTTCGCAAGTGGCCGTGAAGGGATTGACAACCCCTTTATTGCGTTGGTTGTGAGTTCTCAGTTTGTTTGTGTAGGTGCGTGGGACTTTTGAGGAGCCTCCTACTGGATTGATATCTTGGTTCTCAAAAACTGAGGGAAATACGCTACTATTGCTGCATCACCCTCTCCTCTTCGAGGAAAACCAACGCAAGCTCAAGACGTAGCACAATCCTATCCTTTCTGGTCGGCCGCACCGCTTTCCCTTCGCCATTAAGGGAAAGGGGCCACACCATGCGGGTCTGTCCTGCGTAGCTGCCTATAAATGCCCTTTCCGCTAGCCGTTCGCTTGCTCCTCAGTCCGCCATGTCCTTGCAGAGAAGCTTAGCTAGTAGCACCCCAGTCATGGCTAGCAGCTCCAAAACTTCCACGTATTACACCCGCAGCTATGCCGTCAACCACTCTGGCTTTCCACCCCTCCTTGCCGAGATGCTCACCAAAGCATTTGGCGGTAAGACTAGCCCCGATTACCTGGTGTTTCCAATCGACACCCATCCCTCACCTTCATCGCTTTGCTGCAAGAGTGCACATCAGCCTAGGCCCTGCAACAGATGTCCAGCCTTTGGTTTTATAGGGTAGAGCCATGCCTACCTCTGGTTTAGCCATTCAAGCCGCTGCTGTGGAGGCTATCCTACACCTCCGAACCAACTTCCCGCATGTAGCAACGAGGCGGGAGTTCTGCTTTTTCCCCACTGTGTCAAACATAGTAATGCAGCCTTCTTCCGCTAGCCAAGGAGATGATCCTGCAATCGCTCGCCTGGTGCAATACATCACTGCCCAGGGGATGTTGATTTCAATGTTGCTTGCCGAGTTTAGAGCCATGGACACTAATGTGGTACGAGTCGTCAAGGAAGCTTACCGTGAGGCTCGTAATTTCGCATCTCAAGCTGTTGGCCCAACGCCATCCGAACCAGTGCTGTCTTCTCAACCTGTGCTATGGCCCAAGCCAAACATCATCACCCTCGACAAGTCTCTTCTCCGGATCCATCAGCAGCATTTCCCTGGAGGTTTCCAGCCCCACCGCCCCAACCCATAGAAGTGTCGGATGATGAAGATGGAGATTGGCTCAGTCTTCATCCTCCAGGAGAGCCCCAGCAAGGCCAGTCTTCTGCATGACCTCAGTCACGCAGTCAGCGGTTCCTGCTAGTCGATCGGTCTGTCGGTTCATCCCCGACATGAGGATAGAGCCATGTATCCCGCAATGCGTAGTTTCGATTAGCGCGTAGTGCGTTTGTGCTTTGATGTATGCTGGTACTGTTGTAACCCGTATGCTGTGTTATTTGCTTGCTTGCTTTTGTTTGTGTGTTTGTTTTTGCTTGTCTCTCTGTCAAACAGAAATGTTTGACAGATTGGCAATTTGTGCTAACAAGATTTTAATCAGTAGAGCACATACACTAAAAACAACATTGACTCGTTCCGAGTCTCTAACAAAATGCGCGCTGGTGTAGGTATATGTATACCAGGAGTACATATACCCACTAGCATTAAAACACCTTAGTGTGATTTGTCTACTGTGTTTTTCTATTGCATGTTTATTGCATCTGTCTGTTTGTTTAGATTTTACTGCATACTGCATGCATACCCGGTTCACCCACGAGTACAGTTGAGCAGTACTCGGGGGAATGCAAAGTCACATATCCCTCTCTATCTGTGCATACCCCGTGTGCCAGATTTTCCAAACCCAGAACCTCGAAGAGGCCATTTTCATCTAGCCATTTCTCGTCCCCGATTCTTTTTCGTGAACCCAATTGTGTTTCCAGAGAAACATTGCCAGCTTTATTTCTCGCGATCCATTACAACTCCTCGATACAGATTTCAACTCCGATTCTACCTCGACACCTACATTTCGTGGAGCGATCCGCGAAATTTTTCCTGTGCTCTAAACTAATTCCTGAGCTAGCGTAGCCACCTCACCTGCATCCGAACCCATCACCCACACCACCACTGCCTTGCATGGCGCCGCAAGTCGCCACCACCGCTCCACCGCAGCACGCGATTACTCCACCGGCACGAAGCGACGGAGGACCAAGCATGGCGGAGGACCACCCCGTGAACCATCTTCTTCCACACCTCGAGCCACTAGCCGCGCATTGTCTCGAGCCTGCTCGTTCCTGATGAGAATCACCAGGAGGATCGACGAGCCGATCAGTGTGCCCAGCAGTGCCGCGAGGAACAACCATAGCGCCACCAAGAACACCTCCTCGCCGAAGGAGCTCGGCTCGATCTCGCTCAAACCAAAGAGATAGTAGAGTGGCATTGTGTTTGTGTGTTGGATGCGAGCCGCGCTGCCATTTTTGTAGCCCAACCCCGGTGTACGGTGAGCGGAGTCTAGGAAACTCGCTCGTCGCCTGATCACCGGCGTCCAGGAGGCGAATCCGCGAGCAGTGCCGACAAGGTGCTGGCCCGCGACATGAGTGCTCGCTGCACCGGCGCCGTGCACGCCGTGCACTATGGCACTAGGGTCCTCATCGCCCTAGGAGCTAGATGCGCGCTGCGCCAAGCCGCACGTGAAGCAGCAGCACGGGAGAAGCAGTTAGCCGGAGGTAGAAGAAGGAGGCTGCCAGTGGGCCCTGGACCCACGTGTCAGCAGGTGAGTCCACTGTTCACTGGGTGCATCTAGCAATTTTTCGAGAGTTTGATCTCGAGTGCCCCTAGCCATGGATTTAACCGTGTTTGCCCATATCTCTCCCTGGGTGTACCAATTATTGGTGCCCCAATTTGTTCGAATTTGACCTAAGGGTTAAAATTCACCCAGAGGTTTTTCCCCGGAGTGGTTATCTTTTCTTTGTATTGTAACCCTAGGAATCTCGAGGACGAGATTCTTTTAAGGGGGGGAGAGGTTTGTAACAGCCCAAAAATTGGCTTATCAATTTTTGTGCTATTATTTCTTCCTGGCACTCATTTTCAAAATCTTTCTCCTGAGTTTGTTGGATGACTCTGAGATTTCTTGTCATTTCCAACCTTTCCAAACTTGCTCATGTCTTTTTTAGTGGGCAAGACCTCAGTTGCATCATCTTAAACCCTCTCAAACCCTAATTCCAAATTTTGGGGATTTGAATATACCCTTTGTGATTTCAAAGGGGCTATCATTTTCCTTGATCTGTTGATCATCCCATCTGTTCCTAGAGACCCTTCTATCCTTCTAAACCTTGGATATGCAAAAATATTGCCAAGTCCCATGCAATATTTTTGAATTATGATTTATTCCTTTTCTTGCCTGTCTAAGGAATAAAATCCAAAGGCATAGCTAGCCATCTCCTAAATTCATGTGAACCGGTGGAGTTGATAATTATGCCTAATCCAAGCTCTGGCAATTATATTGGCCATAATTAAATAAGAGAAATTGCCTTTTCCTATTTAATACCAATATTGCATTTCTGCCATTTTCTAAAGGAACTACTATTTTTATAGCTGGGAAAATTCTCACATAAATTGTGGAGATTGTCCTTGCTATATAATCTCTAGTTCCATCTTCATCTCATGATCATCAGTTCAAAAATTTGGCACATGATCCAATAAAAATTTCGTCCTTCTCTGAAATTTTGCAAAGGAAGTGCTTTATTCCTAATTCCATTTGAGCTACAATTTGGCAGGGTGATTAATATTGATAACTCATTCATGGATACCAAAGATGAGCTCAATCCAATCATCCTAGCTCCCTGTGCAATTTTTCAAAAGTTTCTGACCAGATTGTCACTTTGTGAAGGAAGTACCTTCATAGAGTTTCCAAATGGGATGAAACTTTGACATCCTCTCAAGTATCCCAAATCGTTATCATTCACCCAAATTCATCTCATTTAATTGAGTTATGTGAGCATAGGAGCAATTCTTGTTTTTTTGTCCAAATTTTCAGTTTGTGAAGCAAGTATATTTTATCTTGCTCCATTATGGCTGAAAATAATTCCAAGACTTCTTCTATCCATATAACCCACCTACCCAAGAGTTTGGCTAATTTCCTTTAGCCAATATTTTCCTAGGATTTTCTCAAGTTTCTGGTCCAAAGTAATGCTTGTGAAGAAAGTACCAATTTGGCAAGTCCATTTGGGCTGATCTTTTTACAGCATCTACTTATGACCAAATCATGAGGATTTGCCAAGTTATAGCTCAATCCAACACTCCTAGTGAGTGCTTCATCATCATCTAGTTTCTGGACATATTTTAGCAGTTGTTAAGCAGCTATGCTAAATAATTGTCCCAATGACCTCAAAACCCCCAGGACCGTAGTCCTTGCTACCCTAAGCCTACCAGACATCAATTCTACCATTTACCCTCTCTGGTTTTATCTCCAGAGTGTGACCAAGTTTGCAACAGCAAACTTGTGGGGCTTGTTTTACTCATATCCCTTTGCCTCTGACAGTGTTTTTACCATAGTAACAATCCATCTTCGAAGGACTACGGAGTAGACATGGTTTAACCTCAGTAAAACCTCCAGAGCGTGCCATGCCTATGGTGACCACGAGTGCAGCCAGCCAAAACGGTGGTCTAGCCACTGTTCTCGTCGGCAGCGCTGCTCCGACCGTCCCTGACCTCCCCTCGCCGTTCGTCCTCCACCAGCGCCTTCCCCAAAGTCCGGCAACCCGTCCTGTAGCCTCAGCCCCCTCATACCCTAGCTGGAGCACTCGGATTCCCAGCGAGCCCTCCTCTCTGCTCCGCGCCGAACCCCTCCCTCCGGCCATCCCCTACCATGTCCGAGCTCATGGATGGATGCGCCGCACCCCAGAGAACCTCCCCAGCTCGCCGCCCGCCAGTTTCCCCCACCGTAGCTCCATCCTCGCTGGCGGGCGAAGCCCTTTCTGCCGTGGGCCGTGCAGCTCCCTCCCTGGTGCTCCTCGACGGAAGCTAGCACCACCAGCCGATGCGCCTCCTCCTCCTGATCCCGTGGATAGGTCGCCCGTCGCATGCCGTGGCCGGACGCGCCGTTAAGCGCCGTCGGGGTGGGCATCTACCTCGGCCGGTCGAGCGCATCGAGTGGAGAATAAGGAGCTGACCAGGTGGGCGTTGACCTGGCCAGGCGGGCCCCGCGACCCCACCTGGCAGCAACTCAAGAGCCCGGCCCCGCCTCTTCCCTTTGACCCAATCGTCGCCACGTCATTCAAGTGGAAGCACCCCTGCTGAAGCTGTTTTCCCTGATCGAAGACGTATTCTGAGAAAGACGCTTTCGGTTTAAAACTGCTAGAGACATGTTTGTAGAAGTATTTTCACTATGGGTTGACACAGTGAAAAATAACCACTTTGCCCTTGTCCGTAAACAGCTCCCTCCGGGAGAGAACTGTTTCCGGCAAATTTTTCCGCGGTCGTTTCTCACTTCTTCCCGGAGTATTTGTCGACCTCTAGGCAAGCCAACCTCTTATCATGAGCCCCGAACTTGCATGTTGACTTTGCTTGCACCTTGTGTGTGTAGTTGCAGTTGTTTCTTATCGTTTTCGTCTACAGTTATTTTATTATGCTTATTATGCATGCTTGTGTTTTCATGCTACTTCTTGCCATGATAATTAGAATGTTGCTATTGATGATGCCATGTCACTAATCTAATTTATTTTCATGTCATCGTTATAAAATGCTATGATGATGGTAATGCACCGTGGATATGTTACTACTTGGTATTGTCATGTTCTTTATGCTGTAAGAGTTCTCTTGAGAAGTTCGATATGTTATTAAAGCATTTGTATGACGTATGCTCATTGTTGCATTCATGTTAAAATGCTGGTATGATGATTGATGATGGAGAAGATAATAACATGACTTAATAACAAAACCCCTCCGTCATCGATGGGATCGAGTCATAGTGCCGCCAAATCGAACTTTTTTCAGTGCAACCACATTTGCCGGTATGGGATGGCCCTAATGCGGTCTATTATCGTGCCTCTCGTCGGTGCCTCCAACGAGGGAAGGTTATGGGTGTGCGCTACCCTGATCAGGTAGGCGGATATAAGCCTTGTGTGCCCGTTGTTGTTGTTATGTGCACGTGTCCCAGAGTGGGACGGGCCACACGGTGGTCGTTGAGGTGTCTGGAGGTAGACACGGGGCCACCCATGACTAGCCCAGTGGGGAGTGAGTCGGAGTGGCCGGGAGAGTGTCATGGCAGTAGATCGGTTTTGTCGGAACGCCGTTGGTCCACCTGAATGGGAGTGCGAGGCCATGGGTTCCGTAGTGTGGGTACAGTGTACTAACGTCTGCAGAGTGTATTTAAACTATTGATAGCCGCGTCCTTGGTCATGGGCATAAGTTCGTAGTAGGGTACACTATCGGGTCTTGGTCAAAATGGAGGATAAACCTGAAATAACTAAGCTGGTTAATGTGGTTATGATCTCCATAAGGATCACGGGCCAGTTGTTGGTCGGGTTGTGATCGCCGTAAGGATCACGGGCCAGTTGTTGGTCGGGTTGTGATCGCCGTAAGGATCACGGGCCAGATGTGGTCGGGTTGTGATCGCCGTAAGAATCACAAGTTTGTCTCTGTTGGTGATCATGAAATGAGGTGATCACCGTTGGTAAGGGAGTCCGAGGGACTCACTGCAGAAGTTTGGTGGTATTGCATGAGTTATATGTGTGCATTTAAAGAACCATGGTAGATCATGAGATGGTTGCATACCGTTAACATGCTATGTCTGCATTTGATATGATTGGTAGTTTATTTTTAGCATAGTTTCATGATGCCATGCCATGCTTTGATGGATATGATTGAGATGATATGCTATGCTTTGCTATTGCCATGTTAGAAGTAAATTTGATATACCATGTTGTTGCCATGCTAGTGGATGTCATGATGTTAATTTGATTTATGTCTTGGGTTGATATCATGCCATGCTTAGTTCTGATATGAGATAGTTGTTGTAGACGCTTGGTTCTTGCTTTGTCTTCTGCTTGTTTGGATGCTATGCATCTGGTTGTCTTGCAAGTACATTCAATGTACTGACCTGGCGTGTCATGTCAGTTTTGTAGGTCGTTCACTTGTTCCGTCGTGCTAGGCCATAATCTTGCCAGTCCTGTGAGTTGTGGAGCCCAGCCAGAGTGATATGCTGCCAAGACTTCCGCCACCATTTAAATAGACTTCCGCTGCCATGTAAATAGCCTTAGGGCTATGCCAGAAGATTATATTCATCACTGATGTAATTATATACACATGTATTTGATGAATATTCTTGTACCTGGAATGCTGTATCATGGACCTGTCGTGCGTCAGGTGTTATCCTGGGCTGACGTGCGAAGGCCCCCTGCTCCATGCGGATCGGGGTGCCACATCCTTCTTGGATATCTATCACTTTGATACTAATTTTCATGTGTTGCTTTTCATAAGCTCAAACAGATATAAGTGAAGATCATGAGCATAACAAATTTTCTTTCTCTCAAAATAGTTTAAGTGAAGCAAGAGAGAATTTCTTCAAAATTTTACTAACTCTCAAATAAATCTAAGTTAAGCAAGAGAGCATTTCTTCAAAAATAACAAAGCACACCGTGCTAAAAAAGATATAAGTGAAGCACTAGAGCAAGTCCTAGCTCATAAAAGATTTAAGTGAAGCATAGAGAGCAATTCTAACAAGTCATGATATAATTTTAGCTCTCTCAAATAGGTGTGTCCAGCAGGGATTGATGACTTAAAACACAAAATAAAACAAGCAAAGACTCATATCATACAAGATGCTCCAAGCAAAACACATATCATGTGACGAATAAAAATATAGCCTCGAGTAAAATACCGATAGTTGTTGGAAGAAAGCGGGGATGCCACTCGGGGGCATCCCCAAGCTTAGTTGGTTGCTCATTCTTGGATAATAGCTTGGGATGCTGGGGCTCCCCGAGCTTAGGCTCTTACATCCTTCCTTCATCCATCGTAAGATAACCCAAAACTTGAAAACTTCAATCACACAAAACTCAACAAAACCTTTGTGAGATCCGTTAGTATAAGAAAACAAACCACTACTATAAGTGTTGTATCAAACCAATTATTATTTTGTTTTTGTATTATATCTACTGTATTCCAACTTTTCTATGGTAAAAACTCATCAAAGAAAACCATAGAGCCATCAAAATAAGCATACAACACAAAGAAAACAGAATCTGTCAAATCAGAAAAGTCTGTAGCAATCTAACTTTTGCGAATACTTCTCGAACTCCAAAAATTCTACCAAATTATGAAGACTAGGGTAATTTGTATATTAATCTTCTGCAAAAAGAATCAGGTCAAAATCTCTTTTCTGTGATTTATGAACATTATTTTCGTGAGCATAAAGTTTCTGTCTTTTTCAGCAAGATCAAACAACTATCACCCAAGAAGATCCTAAAGGATTTACTTGGAACAAACACTAATTCAAACACAAAAAACACAATCATACTAGTAGCATAATTGTGCAAACACACAAAAATAGAAAGCAAAAAGCAAAAGTAAATTTTATTCATTGGGTTGCCTCCCAACAACACTATTGTTTTACGCCCTTAGATAGGCATAAGGCAAGGATCTAAGTTTTGTCTTCTGAAGTTTTGGCAGATTTTGTAAAGGTTTTCTCAAACCCGGGAGGCTCTTTACGCTTCCCTAAATTCTCCAGACAAGAAACCATCTTAAGATCCAAAATATCCAATCTCTTGTTGCAAAGAGTAATCAAGGTATTCATGCAATTGATACTACCATTGAGGTGCTTGAGGGGTTCATTATATTTCTGTATTTCAACCATATGTTTATGCAAATCACCAAGTTTGTCCAACATTTGAACTCCCTCAGGGGTAAAGGAAAACCCCTTCTTTTGAGGAGGAATTCCAAAAATTCTTTCCAAAATTTCATAGGCAGCGTTCGCATCAAGCTCAATAAAATTTCCTTTAGCGGCAAAATCAAGAAGTTGTCTATGATGCAAAGCTAATCCTATGTAAAAAGTACGAAGCAAAACCTTGCATCCCCCTTTATATTGGAAATGCGATACGATTCAATAAGCCTATACTAAACATCTTTCAGATTTTCTCCTTGTCTTTGCTTGAAGTAAAGAACTTCAAAATCTGGTGACAAAGGAGGAGTAGGGACACTAGCCATCGGGACTAGAGACAAGAGATCGGTGAAAAAAAAGAGGCGAATAAAACGGAATTTTTTTGTGAAGTGGGGGAGAGGAAAATGAGAGGAAAATAATGTAAATTGCGAGGAGATGAGATTTGTGATTAGGAATCTGGTTATGTTGAAGATCCTCCCTGGTAACGTCGCCAGAAATTCCTTTTGATGTCGCTTGAAGCTACGTCGGTATTTCCCCAAAGAGGAGGGGATGATGCAGCACAGCGGCGGTAGGTATTTCCTTGAGATATGAAACCAAGGTTATCGAACCGGTAGGAAAACCAAGCAACACAACGTAAACAGCCCCTGCACACAAATAACAACACCTCGCAACCCAACGTGTTAAAGGGGTTGTCAATCCCTTTCGGTAACGGCATCAGAAACTGAGTGTTGACGGGAGAAAGTTGTAATAGATTGAATAAATAGATCACAAATAAAATAAAGTGCAGAAAAGTATTATTGTATTTTTGGTTTAATAGATCTGAATAAAAAGTGCAAATAAAATAGATAGCAAAGCAAATATATGAGAAAGAAGACCCGGGGGCCATAGATTTCACTAGTGGCTTCTCTCGAGAAAGATAGCAAACGGTGGGTAAACAAATTACTGTTGGGCAATTGATAGAACTTCAAATAATTATGACAATATCCAGGCAATGATCATTACATAGGCATCACGTCCAAGATTAGTAGACCGACTCCTGCCTGCATCTACTACTATTACTCCACACATCGACCGCTATCCAGCATGCATCTACTGTATTAAGTTCATGGAAAAATGGAGTAATTCAATAAGAACGATGACATGATGTAGACAAGATCCGTTTATCTATGGCGGTAGATGTAGATCCCGTCTTTTTATCCTTAGTAGCAACAATACATACGTGTCGGTTCCCTTTCTGTGACTGGGATCAAGCACCGTAAGATTGAACCCACTACCAAGCACCTCTTCCCATTGCAAGATAAATAGATCAAGTTGGCCAAACAAAACCCAAATATCGGACAAGAAATACGAGGCTATAATATATCATGCATATAAGAGATCAAAGAAACTCAAATAACTTTCATGGATATAAAAAGATATGACTGATCATAAACTCAAAGTTCATCAGATCCTAACAAGCACACCGCAAAAGAGTTACATCATATGGATCTCCAAGAGACCATTGTATTGAGAATTTAGTGAGAGAGAGAGAAAGCCATCTAGCTACTAACTACGGACCCGAAGGTCTACAAAGAACTACTCACGCATCATGGGAGAGGTACCAATGGAAGTGGTGAACCCCTCCATGATGGTGTCTAGATTGGATCTGGTGGTTCTGGACTCTGCGGCGGCTGGATGAATATTTCATCGATGCTTCTAGGGTTTATGGAATATTGGGGTATTTATAGGGCAAAGAGGTGGTATGGCGGGGCACCCGAGGTGGGCACAACCCACCAGGGCGCGCCTGGGCCTCCTGGCGCACCCTGGTGGTTTGTCCTCTCCTCGGGACTCCCCCCAGGTGCAACCAGGGCCCAACTTCTTCCTTCTGGCCCATACAAAATCATCATGGAGTTTCATGGCATTTGGACTTCGTCTGATATTGATTTCCTGCAATGTAAATAACATGGAAAAAATAGCAGGTGGCAGTTGGCACTATGTCAATAGGTTAGTACCAAAAAATGATATAAAATGACTATAAAATGATTATAAAACACCCAAGATTGATAATAAAACAGCATGGAACTATAAAAATTATAGATACGTTGGAGACGTATCACGCAACACCTATAGATCCCCCCGTCTCCTGATTGTTGCGCATGGCGCAGTAGCAGCAAAAGGTCAGGTGGTTGAAGGTAGTCCGTTCAGGGGTGTTTTGAACGGGCAGACATGGTTCGTGGTGGTGGCAGGACTGCAAGTGGTAAGAGATAAGCCGGATGAGAAGAACGTAGATGGGGAAATTTTGCAGTGAGACGATAAGAGAGACGTGTGAGATAAGGATGGGAGTGTGTGGTGGTGAGCGGTGACGCACAGAACATGTGGAAGCGAGGGCGAGCGTGTGTGACCGGCCGAACACTCGGTTGGCTCGCCAATTGTAAACGTTTCCTTTCCTCAAAAGTGTTCAAATTTTAGATTTTGATTGGGTTATTGCGGTGGCGCCTTAGGTAAGTTGGGTAGAGTTCTAGTAGGTGGGCTGCCATTGTCAGTGATACCTTCTTGATCTTTCTGCGTCCAGCGGCCTCTCCGTGAGACTTTGTTTCTGTTCTTGTCTTCATCATAAATGCCACATCGCCCCTATTCTCTCTAGATCTACGGTGGCCCTTATTCCTCCCCTTGTCCTGGTTGCACCTCCCTGTCTCGTCCAGGTGCACTTTACTTTTCCCTATGATCCTCGTCCAACTTTCTCACGCCGCTCAAACTTTATCGCCAGTTCTTTTACAAGCGCAACCATGAGATGGAAGAGAGGAGGAGGCGGCTAACATCGTTGGCAAGTGGAGGCAGTGGAGACGGCAAGGGACGACTGATACGTCTCCAACGTATCTATAATTTTTGATTGTTCCAATCTGTTTTATTATCAATCTTGGATGTTTTATAATCATTTTATAGTCATTTTATATCATTTTTTGGTACTAACCTATTGACATAGTGCCAAGTGCTAGTTGTTGTTTTCTGCATGTTGTTTACATCGCAGGAAATCAATACCAAACGGATTCCAAATGCAACAAAACTTCATGGAGTTTTTTTATGGACCGGAAGACACCCAATGGGCCAAGGTAGCACCTGGGGGTTCTCCGATGGGAGCACAACCCACCAGGGTGCGCCAGGAGGCCCAGGCGCGCCCTGGTGGGTTGTGCCCACCTCGGGTGCCCCCAGGACCGCCTCTTTGCTCTATAAATACCCCAATATTCCAGAAATCCCACGGGAGTCGATGAAAATCAATTCCAACCGCCGCAGAGTCCAGAACCACCAGATCCAATCTAGACACCATCACGGAGGGGTTCACCACTTCCATTGGTGCCTCTCTGATGATGTGTGAGTAGTTCTTTGTAGACCTTCGGGTCCGTAGTTAGTAGCTAGATGGCTTCCTCTCTCTTGTTTGATTCTCAATACAATGGTCTCTTGGAGATCCATATGATGTAACTCTTTTTGCGGTGTGTTTGTTGGGATTGGATGAACTTTGAGTTTATGATCAGATCTATCTTTTTATATCCATGAAAGTTATTTGAGTTTCTTTGATCTCTTATATACATGATTGCTTATAGCCTCGTATTTCTTCTCCGATATTTGGGTTTTGTTTGGCCAACTCGATCTATTTATATTGCAATGGGAAGAGGTGATTTGTAGTGGGTTCGATCTTACGGTGCTTGATCCCAGTGATAGAAGGGGAACCGACACATATGTATCATTGCTACTAAGGATAAAACGATGGGGTCTATCTCTACATAGATAGATCTTGTCTACATCATGTCATCATTCTTATTGCATTACTCCGTTCCCCCATGAACTTAATACACTAGATGCATGTTGGATTGCGGTCGATGTGTGGAGTAATAGTAGTAGATGCAGGCAGGAGTCGGTCTACTAATCTTGGACGTGATGCCTATGTAATGATCATTGCCTGGATATCATCATGATTATTTGAAATTCTATCAATTGCCCAATAGTGATTTGTTTACCCACCGTTTGCTATTTTTCTCGAGAGAAGCCACTAGTGAAACCTATGGCCCCCGGGTCTCTTTCTCATATTATTTGCCTTTGCGATCTACTTTTCCTTTGCTTTTATTTCCAAATCTATTAAACCAAAAATACAAAAATACCTTGCTGCTATTTATTCTTATTTATTTTATTTGGCATTCGATCTATCAATCTACTACAATTTTATTCACGTCCATTTGCCTATCTTGGGGCGCACCTACCCGAAAGGGATTGACAACCCCTTTTACACGTCGGGTTGCGAGTATTTCTTATTTGTGTGCAGGGGTTGTTTACGTTGTGTTGCTTGGTTCTCCTAATGGTTCGATAACCTTGGTCTCATAACTAAGGGAAATACCTACCGCCGTTGTGCTGCATCATCCCTTCCTCTTTGGGGAAATACCGACGTAGCTTCAAGCCGCATCAATGACCTAGACCCGGTAGCGTGTGCCGGGAGATCCCGGGCGGTGGCGGACACAAGTCAACCTTGCTCCTCTCTGAATCCTTGATAGGACTAGGGATAATTACAAACAGCAATTCCATTCGAACTAGCCCTGCTTTCATTAACAAAGAGATAATTCGATACAAGTTTGAGGATCGACCAGTTCTACCAAGTAGTCTAGGGTTCTAAGTTCTAGTCTAGCTATTACAACTTGGAGAAGGAGAAGATGAGATCCAGATCGGCAGGCGAGCCTTTATAACTGGGAGCAGGTGGCGATGTTCTGGAATGGAGAAGATGTTGTCGTTGTCACTGTTACAATCTAGCTCTTGACTGCAATGGGAGAATAGGAACTGTGGCGAGCCGTTGATGTCCACTTAACTCATTTGATCCCAGCCCTCCATTTCCCAGAGGTTGAATTCTGCTTCTTCAGTGTTGTGCATTCTAGCGCAGGTGACATCTTCTTCAGTTAAGACGAAGAGGCTGTTAGGGTCCTGACAACTGCCCCCCTCTGGAGAAGATCCTTGTCCATGAGGATCATTTGTAGGAAACCACGTGTGGATGGTACTATTAAAGAACTCTAGGAAAGTTACTTTGATGAAATCAGTGTCTTGCCATGTAGCTTCTTCAGGTGACATGTTCAACCATTGTATTAACCACTGTGTGACAAGGTGAGGAGGTCTGGGCACAACTCTTGTTTCTGGCACCAATATTGGAGCTATCTTGATCTTACCAGAAGCATCCACTAAGGGCAAGCCTGGATCGGGTACTGCATGAGATCCCAAGTGTCTCTTGAGTTGACTGACATGGAACACATTATGTATCTGCACGTTGGTAGGTAGTTGTAGTTTGTAAGATGAGTTTCCAATCTTCTGTAAAATTCTGCAAGGACCATAGAATTTGGTGGCCAATTTGAGTAATGTTCTAATGCTGAATGCAACAAGTCTGTATGGTTGCATTTTTAAATACACCATTTCTCCTTCTTTGAATTGTTTGTCTGTTCTATTATTATCTGCATATTTCTTCATTCTTTCTTGTGCCACCGGTAAGTTATGCTTGAGTTGTTGATGTCCAAGTTCTCTCTGCTCCAAAAATGATTGATCTTCTGTGTCAAGAGGGCCAGGAATAGATACTTCTCCAATTTGAGGTGGAGGAAATCCATAAAGGTACTGAAATGGTTTAAATTTTGTAGCACTGTGATAGGATG
Source organism: Triticum aestivum (assembly GCF_018294505.1). Classification (NCBI taxonomy): domain Eukaryota; kingdom Viridiplantae; phylum Streptophyta; class Magnoliopsida; order Poales; family Poaceae; genus Triticum; species Triticum aestivum. The sequence continues at coordinate 133,960,757 of NC_057810.1, read as the reverse complement.
TGTTAAAGCACCATTTTGCCATAGAAAGCCAAGAGCACCACATCTTTGGTTCATTGAAAGCCATACTTCTGAGATAAGCTTCGAAGCATTGATTAACTCTCTTCTTTGGCCATGAGATTGGGGATGATGGGTTGTGCTCATGTTGAGTTTAACTCCTAGAGCTTTAAATAATGCTTGCCAGAAATTGCTAGAAAAGATTTTGTCTCTATCTGTGACCATGGATATTGGCATACCATGCAACTTGAAAACATTGCCAATGAATGCTTGTATAGGACATCAGTGACTGGGAAGGGGTGCGATAGAGCAATGAAGTGGGAGTATTTAGTAAATCTATCTACTACCACAAGTATCACATCCTTGCCTTGTGATTTTGGAAGTCCTTTAACGAAATCCATTGAGATGTGCCTCTAGGCCATGTCAGGAATTGGGAGAGGATCTAGCAGCCCTGATAGTGACAGTGCTCTCTCTTAGCTCTCTGGCATACAAGACACTGTTGTAAAAATTGTTGCACTACATTTTTCAAATTTGGCCAACAGAATATTCTCTTGATTCTATGGTTAGTGGCTCTAATCCTAGAATGTCCCCCAATAGGAGAGGAGTGAAATGTGATTAACAATTGTTGTCTGAAATTTTCATGTGTGCCCACATATATTCTATCCTTGTATCTTAGTATACCAGCAATATATCCGTATAATGGAAGAGCATTTGTACCAGCAGTAAGTCGGGCTATCAGGTTTTTACATTTCTCATCAGATTTATAGGATGCTCTAGTTGTTCAGTCCAACTCGGTACTATTATGGAAATGGTCATGAGTTGAAGTTTTTTGGACAAGGCATCAATAGCTTTGTTTTCTATTCCTTTCTTATACTCAATAGAGTAAGTGAATTCCAATAGTTTCAACATGAGTTTATGCTAGATTCCTTCATATATTCTCTGCTCTGTAATGAACTTGAGGCTCTGATGATCTGTTTTGATGATCAGATATGATCCTAAGAAGTAATGTCTCCATTTCCTCAAAGATTCCAGGATTGTTATTGCTTCTATTTCATATGTTGAAAGAGTAGCTGCTTTTTGTCCTAATGACTTACTGTAGTAAGCAATTGGCTTATGTTGTTGCATAAGAACAACTCCAATTCTAGCTCTAGAAGCATCACATTGTAACTCAAATGGGATGGAGAAGTCAGGGAGTGCTAGTACTGGTGCATGGGTTAGACTGTATTTTAATCTCTCAAATGCCTCTGTTTGTAATGGAGTCTAGAGAAATGGATCCTTTTTGAGGAGATTATGAAGTGACCGACAAATTAGGCCATAGTCTTTAATGAATCTTCTGTAGTAACTAGCCAATCCAAGAAAACTTCTTAGTTCAGTTGTTGTGGAGGGTATGGGCCATTGTTTCACAACTAAGATTTTTTTCAAGATCTGTGGCAACTCCTTGAGCAGATAAAATATGTCCCAAATATTCCACCTTAGGTGTGCTAAAGATGCACTTTGCCTGGTTTAGGAGCAGGTTGTGTTTCTTTATTAGTTCCATCACTAGGGCCAAATGTTCCTTCTGCTCTTCTGGTGTCTCACTGAAGATGAGTATATCATCAAAGAACACCAATACAAACTACCTAAGTAGGGAACAAAATTCTTGTTCATCGGTGCTTGGAAAGTAGCAGGAGCATTGGTGAGGCCAAATGGCATAAATAAGAACTCAAAGTGTCTAGAATAAGTTCTAAATGCAGTCTTGTGAATGTCCTCGGTTTCATTCTAATTTGATGATAACCAGATTTTAAATCAAGTTTGCTGAATATGTATGCTCCATGTAACTCATGCAAGAGGTCCTCTATGACAGGTATAGGAAACTTGTTTTTAATTGTCTAGGCATTCAATTTCATGTAGTCTATACATAATCTCCAAGTACCCCCTTTTTTATGACCAAAATAGCAGGAGAAGCATATGGACTCATGCTAGTATGATGTGCCTGGAAAGCAACATTTTAATTTGTTGTTCCATTTAACTTTTCTGTAGGTGAGGAACTCTGTATGGTGTGACATTGGGAGGTGTGGAATTCTCCTTGAGAGGTATAGAATGATCACATTCTCTGGCAGGTGGCAACTCAGTTGGCTCTTTGAATAATTCCTTATAGTTTTCTAAAACTGGCAAAAACTCCTCTATATTTGCTCAGGTTGAATAGAACGACAAGTGTAGTTACTAACAGTGGTCATGAACTGTACACTCATAGCAAAACCCATTGCTCCCTTAGAACACAGTTTATCTATTTTTAGTAGAGATTATCTTAGATGGCTCTATAGCTGTACAGTCTATGAATGTTATAGAGCACTTTCTGTCTTTGTTGAGAGTTACGGTTCTGGCATGAAAATCCATGGATATAGGGTTGTGTTTCTTCACAAAATCACATCCCAAAACAACATCATAACCTTGTAATTCTAGCACTATAAGATCATTGGAAAATGCTTCAGTGTATATTCTGAAGTTTGTACTGGGAGCAAAAGCTCCAGAATTCAGTGAGCCCACTCCTGCCACTGTAACTTCCTGTGTAGGGGTATTAACCAATTGGCACTTATAGTTTTGAGAGAAAATTTGAGATCAATAAAAGTATTGGTGCTGCCTGTATCTATCAGGGCTACTCCTTTTCTTCCCCCAAGTAAGATACTCACTGCCACAATAGATTCAGATGTGTTAACAGATACTGCTCGTGCAGAAATGTGCATGTACTTTTCTGATGTATCTGTGAATTGTCCTTTTGCGGTTAACACTGCTAGTTGTGTTTCTTCTTCAGGAGAAATGTCATCAGTGTCATTTTCACTAGCAATAGCATGCAAAGCAGGGGATTGTTTGCACTTATGTCTAGGGACCTAGGGCCCACTACATCTCCAGCAAACACCTGGTTTCCTTGTTGTTGGTGCTGCTGGGAGAATTTGTAAATTAGGAGCTGATGCAATAGTTGACTTGGGTTGACCAGAATGAGCTTGAGATTGCTTTTCTTGATTATTGAGATAGGACTGATATTTGGCTTGTAGCCCACTTTCATAGTCTCTAGCTAACCAATAAGCCTGGTTGAGAGTTGTTAGTCGTTGAGGTCTCAAATTGCACCTTATGCTTGGCTTTAATGCATTGAAAAAGCTCAATGTGTAATAGTTCTCTCGCAAATATGGGTGTTCATGTCTAACCACATCCATAACCTCTTCAAATTTGTCAGTGTAAGCAGCCAGTGTATTCTGTTTGAGATTGTGAAATTTCTCCAGTACTTCATAGATGCTGGAGTCAGCAAATCTGTCACGTAATGCTCTGCAAAACTCCTACCAGGGCAACTTCTTGTTGTCCATTTGAGCACTTCTGACCCAATTGTCAGCTCTACCAACAATGTAAGTCAGAGCCAGATTTACTTTGCACTCATTAGGCGTTTCAGCCAACTGAAAATACTTGTTGACATGTCTAATCCAACCCAGGGGATTGTCTCCATTGAAGGTGGGAAAATTTAGCTTAGGGCCCTTGGAAATGCTCTTCATAAATTGTATTGCTCTATCTGTTTGGTACTATACTATATTACTGTTCTGAAGTTGTGTTTGCTGGTGTGTAGTTCTGTCAGGTATACTGTTCTGAGCTGCCGGTTGCTGCACACACTAATGAACAAGAGTATCTCCCTGTGGTGCAATTACTTTTCCACCTTGATCTGGTTGAACTTGCTGGGTTGGATTTGGTTGTATAACCACTTAAGCTGATGCTAGAGAGCCGGGGGAGGGAGGGGTGGGATTTTCAGACCTCATCTCTCGCAAGATGGTGAAAATTTCTTGTTGCACCTTGGAATTGTTCTCCACCAGTAGCTCGACCTTGCCCAGTTGCTTCTCCAAGGATTCCAGTGTCTGGAGACGTGTGTTAACTTGATCAATCTGATCTTGTGTCTTGTCCTATGATACGCTTCCGTCGTATCTATAATTTTTGATTGTTCCATGCCAATATTATTCAACTTTTATATACTTTTGGCAACTTTTTATACTATTTTTTGGGACTAACATATTGATCCAGTGCCCAGTGCCAGTTCCTGTCTGTTGCATGTTTTATGTTTCGCAGAAACCCCATATCAAACAGAGTCCAACGGGATAAAAATGGACGGAGAATTATTTTGGAATATTTGTGATTTTTGGGAGGAAGAATCAATGCGAGATGATGCCCGAGGTGGCCACGAGATAGGGGCCCACACCCACTTAAAGTGGGCACACCCCCCACCCTCGCGGGCCACCCGTAAGGCGGTTGATGCCCTTCTTTGGCCGTAAGAAAGCTAATATTTGGAAAACGATTTGGGCGAAGGTTTCAATCCAATCGGAGTTACGGATCTCCAGATATAAAGGAAACGGTGCCAGGGCAGAATTCCAGAATGCAGAAATAGAGAGATAGATCCAATCTCGGAGGGGCTCTCGCCCCTCCCATGCCATGGGAGCCAAGGACCAGAGGGGAAACCCTTCTCCCATCTAGGGAGAAGGTCAAGGAAGAAGAAGAAGAAGGGGGGCTCTCTCCCCTTACTTCCAGTGGCGCCGGAACGCCGCCAGGGGCCATCATCATCACTGCGATCTTCACCAACATTGTCGCCATCTTCACCAACATCTCCATCACCTTCCCCCCTCTATCTACAGCGGTCCACTCTCCCGCAACCCGCTGTACCCTCTACTTGAACATGGTGCTCTATGCTTCATATTATTATCCAATGATGTGTTGCCATCCTATGATGCCTGAGTAGATTTCGATTATCCTATTGGTGGTTGATGAATTGCTATGATTGATTTAATTTGCTTGTAGTTATGTTGTTGTCCTATTGTGCCCTCTATGTTGCGCAAGCGTGAGGGATTCCCATTGTAGGGTGTTGCAATACGTTCATGATTCTTTTATGGTGGGTTGCTTGAGTGACAGAAGCATAAACCCGAGTAAGGGGATTGTTGCGTATGGGATAAAGGGGACTTGATGCTTTAATGATATGGTTAGGTTTTACCTTAATGAATCTTTAGTAGTTGCGGACGCTTCCTAGAGTTCTAATCATAAGTGCGTATGATCCAAGAAGAGAAAGTATGTTAGCTTATGCCTCTCCCACATAAAACTTGCTATCGGTCTAGTAACATAGTCAATTTCTTAGGGACACTTTCACAACCCCTACCACCACTTTTCCACACTCGCTTTATTTACTTTATTGCATCTTTATCTAAACAGCCCCTAGTTTTTATTTACGCGTTCTTTATTATCTTGCAAACCTATCCAACAAAACCTACAAAGTACTTCTAGTTTCATACTTGTTTTACGTAAAGCGAACGTCAAGCGTGCGTAGAGTCGTATCAGTGGCCGATAGGACTTGAGAGAGTATTTGTTCTACCTTTAGCTCCTCGTTGGGTTCGACACTCTTACTTACCGAAAGAGGCTACAACTATCCCGTATACTTGCGGGTCATCAAGACCTTTTTCTGGCGCTGTTGCCGGGGAGTCATAGCGTGGGGTGAATATTCCGATGTGTGCTTGTTTGCTTTATCACTAAGTAATTTTTATTTGTTGTTCTTAGTTGTTTTCTATCTTTAATTATGGGTAGGAAACGCAAAATACCAAAAAAATTAGTTGTACCTACTGAACCAATGGTTGCAAAACCACTCAAAATCTATCACACTCCTGAAGCTTTTTACTTGGATCATCTTCGATCCCTTTGTGCTCGTGCTGAAACCCCCACTAGCTTAGTTGAGGGCAAATATTAAGATGAGCATGCTTGTTTTGTGCAACACCATATATCTGAAAAGGGGAAACTTTTACTGGATCAAATTCATCGTTTGCAATGCTATGCTTGGAATTTATGTGAAATATATGATATTACTTGTTGTTCTGAAAACCCTAAGAAACACCTTCCCTACCAATGTGAGTTTATTGACAATGGGATCGTATCTTCATATGCTAAGGGTGTTTATAATTACTATGATGTTCAACAAATTAAAGAATTTGTTGCTTTTAAGGATGCTTATGAAATTGCTTCTTTGATTGAAAAGTATGATGCTACTCTCTACAAATCTGAAAATTTTGCCATACTTGAATATTGTTATGATAATTATGCTTCTAATGCCTATGTTAAACTATATATTGAGAAATTCTCCGCTGTCCAAGAAGAGACTAATATTTTGCAGGAAGCTATGGAAGAAGAAATTGATGAAACTGTGAGCTCATTGGATGAAAAAGATGATGAGGAGAGCGAAGAACAAAAGGAGGAAGAGCGGATTGATCACCCGTGCCCACCCTCTAATGAGAGTAACTCTTCAACTCATACATTGTTTAATTCCCCTTCGTGCTTACCGAAGGATGATTGCTATGATCCTGTTGATTCTCTCGAAATATCCCTTTTTGATGATGCTTGATATGCTTGTGGCCAAGATGCCAATATGAATTATGCTTATGGAGATGAACTTGCTATAGTTCCTTATGTTAAACATCAAATTGTTGCTATTGCACCCATGCATGATAGTCCTATTATCTTTTTGAATTCTCCCGACTACACTATATCGGAGAAGTTTGTGCTTAGTAAGGATTATATTGATGGGTTGCCTTTTACCATTGCACATGATGATTTTGATAGATATAATATGCATGTGCTTGCTGCTCCTACTTGCAATTATTATGAGAGAGGAACTATATCTCCACCTCTCTATGTTTCCAACACGATAGAATTGCAAGAAACTGCTTATACTATGCATTGGCCTTTACTTGGTTTGCATGAATTGTTCTTTTATGACATGCCGATGCATAGCAAGAGAGTTAGACTTCGTTTTTGCTTGATATATGTTACTTTGTGCTCACTACTAAATTACAAATCATTGTTAATTAAAATTGGCTTTGATATACCTTGGGATCCGGGTGGATTCATTACTTGAGCACTAAATGCCTAGCTTAATGGCTTTAAAGAAAGCGCTGCCAGGGAGACAACCCGGAAGTTTTAGAGAGTCATTTATTTCTATTGAGTGCTTTCATATAGTCTAAAAAAAGGGGAACCGAAACCTTTTCAAAAAGGAAAGTGAAAGTGAGAGAGACAAGCATTGTTGAAGTGGGAGAGCTCCTTGAACTTTGTTCATGCTCACGGAAACGTTGTGAATCTTGGTTACAGAAACTTTTCATCAAAAATAATTATCCCCTTGTGCAATTCCATTGTATTATAAAAATAATGTGCCAAGGTTTGCCTAAGGATGTTTACAATGCTTGTTGGTTTGTACGGTGCAGGACAGAAACTTTGGCTGTAGTGCGCGATTTTACATTTTTAACTGGAACGTCAATTGGTTCTGATTCCTTTTGTGCTGTATTGATATAAAACTTGTTTATTTTTCCTAAATTTGGTAGAATTTTTGGGGTAACATAAGTATGGTGGATGTTCAGATTGCTACAGACTGTACTGTTTTTGACAGATTCTGTTTTTGATGCATAGTTTGCTTGTTTTGATGAATCTATCAATTTATATTAGTGGATTAAGCCATGGAAAAGTTATACTACAGTAGAAAAAATGCAAAAACAAAATATGAATTGGTTTGCAACAGTACTTAGAGTGGTGATTTGCTTTATTATACTAACGGATCTTACCGAGTTTTCTGTTGAAGTTTTGTGTGGATGAAGTGTCTAAACGAGGAGGTCTCGATATGAGGAAAAGGAAGAGAGGCAAGAGCTAAAGCTTGGGGATGCCCGAGGCACCCCAAGTAAATATTCAAGGAGACTCAAGTGTCTAAGCTTGGGGATGCCCCGGAAGGCATCCCATCTTTCTTCAACAAGTATCGGTATGTTTTCGTATTCGTTTCATTCATGCGATATGTGCAAGTCTTGGAGCGTCTTTTGCATTTAGTTTTCATTTTCTTTTATGCACCATGCTGGTATGAGATAGTCCTTGGTTGATTTATAGAATGCTCATTGCACTTCACTTATATCTTTTGAGTATGGATTTATAGAATGCTTCATGTGCTTCACTTATATCATTTGAAGTTTGGATTGCCTGTTTCTCTTCAGATAGAAAACCGCAATTTATAGAATGCTCTTTTCCTTCACTTATATTTGTTAGAGCGTGGGCATATCTTTTGTAGAAAGAATTAAACTCTCTTGCTTCACTTATATCTATTTAGAGAGATGACAGGAATTGGTCATTCACATGGTTAGTCATAAAAACCTACATAAACTTGTAGATCGCTGAATATGATATGTTTGATTCCTTGCAATAGTTTTGCGATATAAACATGGTGATATTAGAGTCATGCTAGTGGGTGGTTGTGGATTTTAGAGACACTAGTGTTGAGGTTTGCAAGTCCCGTAGCATGCAGGTAGATGGTAACCGTTGTGTGACAAATTTGAAGCATGGGGTGTTTCTTTGATTGTCTTCCTTATGAGTGGCGGTCGGGGATGAGCGATGGTCTTTTCCTACCAATATATCCCCCTAGGGGCATGCGTAGTAGAACTTTGCTTCGAGGGCTAATAAACTTTTGCAATAAGTATATGAGTTCTTTATGACTAATGTGAGTCCATGGATTATACGCACTTTTACCATTCCATCATTGCTAGCCTCTTCGGTACCGTGCATTGCCCTTTCTCACCTCGAGAGTTGGTGCAAACTTCGTCGGTGCATCCAAACCCTGTGGTACTATACGCTCTATCACACATAAGCCTCATTATATCTTCCTCAAAACAGCCACCATACCTACCTATCATGGCATTTCCATAGCCATTCCGAGATATATTGCCATGCAACTTTCATCATCATCATATACATGACTTGAGCATTCATTGTCATATTGCTTTGCATGATCGTAAGATAGCTAGCATGATGTTTTTTTGATGTCATTGCTATGCTAGATCGTTGCACATCCCGGTACACCGCCGGAAGCATTCATATAGAGTCATATCTTTGTTCCAGTATCGAGTTGTAATATCGAGTTGTAAGTAAATAAAAGTGTGATCATCATCATTATAGAACATTGCCCCATAAAAAATAAAAATAAAAAAATAAAAAAAGGAAAGGCCAAAGAAGCCTAAATAAAAAAGGAGGCAAAAGAAGCCCACCCAAAAAGAAAAAAAGAAAAAAAGAAAAAGAAAAGGGGCAATGTTACTATCCTTTTTCCACACTTGTGCTTCAGAGTAGCACCATGTTCTTCATATAGAGAGTCTCCTATGTTATCATTTTCATATACTAGTGGGAATTTTCATTATAGAACTTGGCTAGTATATTCCAACGATGGGCTTCCTCAAATGCCCTAGGTCTTCATGAGCAAGCAAGTTGGATGCACACCCACTTAGTTTCTTTTGTTGAGCTTTCATACACTTATAGCTCTTAGTGCATCCGTTGCATGGCAATCCCTACTCCTCGCATTGGCATCAATTGATGGGCATCTCCATAGCCCGTTGATTAGCCGCATAGATGTGAGACTTTCTCCTTTTTTGTCTTCTCCACATAACCTCCATCATTATATTCTATTCCACCTATAGTGCTATATCCATGGCTTGCGCTCATGTATTGCGTGAGGGTTTAAAAAGCTGAAGCGCGTTAAAAAGTATGAACCAATTGCCCGGCTTGTCATCGGGGTTGTGCATGATGGGGCATTTTGTATGACGAAAATGAAGCATGGCCAAACTATATGATTTTGTAGGGATAAGCTTGCTTTGGCCATGTTGTTTTGAAAAACATGATTGCTTTATTGGTACACTTGAAGTATTATTGTTTTTATGTCAAATGATAGACTATTGCCTTGAATCACTTGTATCTTAATATTCATGCCATGATTAGACATATGATTAAGATTATGCTAGGTAGCATTCCACATCAAAAATTATCTTTTTTATCATTTACCTACTCGAGGACGAGCAGGAATTAAGCTTGGGGATGCTGATACGTCTCCGTTGTATCTATAATTTTTGATTGCTCCATGCCAATATTATTCAACTTTTATATACTTTTGGCAACTTTTTATACTATTTTTTGGGACTAACATATTGATCCAGTGTCCAGTGCTAGTTCCTGTCTGTTGCATGTTTTATGTTTCGCAGAAACCCCATATCAAACAGAGTCCAAACGGGATAAAAATGGATGGAGAATTATTTTGGAATATTTGTGATTTTTGGGAGGAAGAATCAACGCGAGATGATGCCCGAGGTGGCCATGAGATAGGGGTCCAAGCCCACTTAAAGTGTGCGCGCCCCCACCCTCGTGGGCCACCCATAAGGCGGTTGCTGCCCTTCTTTGGCCGCAAGAAAGCTAATTTTTGGAAAACAATCTGGGCGAAGGTTTCAATCCATTCGGAGTTACGGATCTCCAGATACATAAAGGAAACGGTGCCAGGGCAGAATTCCAGAACGCAGAAACAGAGAGATAGATCCAATCTCGGAGGGGCTCTCGCCCCTCCCACGCCATGGAGCCAAAGACCAGAGGGGAAACCCTTCTCCCATCTTGGGAGAAGGTTAAGGAAGAAGAAGAAGAAGGGGGGCTCTCTCCCCTTGCTTCCGGTGGCGCCGAAACACCGCCAGGGGCCATCATCATCACCGCGATCTTCACCAACACTGCCGCCATCTTCACCAACATCTCCATCACCTTCCCCCCTCTATCTACAGCGGTCCACTCTCCCGCAAACCGCTGTACCCTCTACTTGAACATGGTGCTTTATGCTTCATATTATTATCCAATGATGTGTTGCCATCCTATGATGTCTGAGTAGATTTTCGTTGTCCTATTGGTGGTTGATGCATTGCTATGATTGATTTAATTTGCTTGTGGTTATGTTGTTGTCCTATTGTGCCCTCCGTGTCACGCAAGCGTGAGGGATTCCCGCTGTATGGTGTTGCAATACATTCATGATTCTTTTATGGTGGGTTGCTTGAGTGAGAGAAGCATAAACCCGAGTAAGGGGATTGTTGCGTATGGGATAAAGAGGACTTGATGCTTTAATACTATGGTTGGGTTTTACCTTAATGAATCTTTAGTAGTTGCGGACGCTTGCTAGAGTTCCAATCATAAGTGCATATGATCCAAGAAGAGAAAGTATGTTAGCTTATGCCTCTCCCACATAAAACTTGCTATCGGTCTAGTAACATAGTCAATTTCTTAGGGACACTTTCACAACTCCTACCACCACTTTTCCACACTCGCTTTATTTAATTTATTGCATCGTTATCTAAACAGCCCCTAGTTTTTATTTACGCGTTCTTTATTATCTTGCAAACCTATCCAACAACACCTACAAAGTACTTCTAGTTTCATACTTGTTCTAGGTAAAGCAAATGTCAAGCGTGCGTAGAGTCGTATCACTGGCCGATAGGACTTGAGAGAGTATCTGTTCTACCTTTAGCTCCTCGTCGGGTTCGACACTCTTACTTATCGAAAGAGGCTACAACTATCCCGTATACTTGCGGGTCATCATCCTGCTTCAGCCTGAGCGCTTGGACCTCGGCCTGGAGAGCTTCTAGCTCATCCGAGATCTCATCCATATGCTTTGTCCTGGTAGGCATGGTGACCACTCGTGGCTCCGGAATTTCATAGCGGAACGAGTCTGAAACGCTTGTTAGTGACCTCGCCCTACCGCTGCCGAAATTCGCCTCTGTTGAATGTCGCCGCCTCAATTGACAATTTGTTGTGGAATTTTACTAAGCGGAAACCCAACCATAGCGTGTTTGATCAATTCGCCTCCGAGAAATCGCCTGGCTACTGATACCAATTGACAGGACCCGAGATAATCACAAACAACAATTCCACTCGAACCAGCCCAACTTGCATTAATAGAGAGATAATTTGATAAAAGTTTGTGGATGGACCTGTTCTACCAAGTAGTCTAGGGTTCTAAGTTCTAGTCTAGCTATTACAACTTGGAGAAGGGGAAGATGAGATCCAGATCAGCAGGCGAGCCTTTATAATTGGGAGAAGGTGGCAATGTTCTGGAATGGAGAAGAAGTCGTCATTGTCACTGTTACAGTCTAGCTGTTGACAACAATGGGAGATGGTGAATAGGAACCGTGGCGAGCCGTTGATGTCCACTTAACTCATTTGATCCCAGCCGTCCATTTCCTAGAGGCTGAACTCTGCGTCTTCAATGTTGTGTGTAGCGCAGGTGTCACCTTGTTTAGTTAAGGTGAAGTGGTTGCCAGGGTCCTAACACTCCCTCCCCACCCAAACCATGATGCGGTTGCGGCGAACGCCGATCCACGAGGTGCACGTCGAGGCTCGCCATGGACGTGCCCGTGTCGGCATCATAGCGGGAGCCCATGGAGCTTGTCACGGCAAGCTATGAGATCAACCGCGGGTCGAAGGTCTAGTAATTTGATGAGTATATTTTTCTATTCATTTTCACCATTTTTAAACCTAATAATCTCAGATTTTCCAAGATAATCATTTCGATGTGATCACTAATGACTAATAAAAGTGAAATATCATGAACCCTCTTATTTATTTGTTCACTACACGAATATGCCAATTTAGAAGAAAATTCAAGTGTGTGTATAGAGGGTGGAAACTCTGGTAGGCATAGATGGGAATATGGTGCATGTAACAAAAGAGGTAGATGGAGGAGAGGATGAGGTTCAAGGTAGAAGAAGAGAGTCTATGGGGGAGGAAAAGATGGTGAGGGCTCTGCTAAGGAAGCTACCGACCCAGGGGCTGTCGGTCAACTGACGGGCACGTATGATGACGCCCATCGGGAGCCATGAAAATACTAAGCTGGAACTGTCGAGGGCTGGGTCGGCCTCGTACAGTTCAAGAATTAGTTTGGCTCAATAAGTCTTACCGACCCAACATTGTTTTTCTTTCTGAAACTAGGAAAAATAAAGATTATGTTGAGAGTTTGTGGTATCATTTGGGTATGAAAAATGTTTTTACAGTTTCGGGTAAAGGCAAAGGCGGTGGCTTAGCGGTTTTTTGGGATGAGTGCTTCTCTGTGGAGTTCAACAAATTTGGCGATCATTTTATTGACTTGTATATTTGCAAGAGTGGTGGATCAAAATGGAGGTGCACTTTGGTTTATGGCGAACCGAAGGCGAGTCAAAGGTACGTAATGTGGGAGCTTTTGAGACAGATTAAATCTCTTGGTTCTGGTCCTTGGTTTATGGTCGGAGATTTTAATGAAGCTATGTGGCAATATGAGCATTTCTCACGTAATACAAGATCACCTAAACTCATGGCAAATTTCTGGGAGGTTCGCTCTGGGTGCAACCCATTTGATCTGGGGGTTTATGGTGTGCCTTGGATGTATGATAATAAGTAGGAAGGAAATTGAAATGTGAAGGTGCAACTGGATCGTGCGGTCGCTTGTCCACAATGGACTTCAATGTTCCCTCATTGTACAGTGTCACACATTATTTCTTCCAGGTCAGATCATTGCCCTTTGTATATTCAGCTGATGGGTAATCAGCGTAACGTCGCCTTTAAAAACATTTGAGATATGAAGCTTTTTGGGAGAGGGAAAGTCTGGCTCTGGACGAACAGGTTAAAGCGTGCTGGAATAAAAGTATGCAAGTGAGGGATTTGAAGGATGTGGCGACTAATCTGGGTAATTGATGAAATCATTGCATTCCTGGAGTCAGGATCATATTGGTTATCTCCCCAAAAAATTGGAAGCTGCTCGCAAAATATTAAATGCTCTTTTTAAAAGGAGCGATAAGGCGGCCATGATGGACAGAAAGGAAATTCTCCTGGAGATGGATGAGCTACTTATAAAGGAAGAAGTTACGTGGAAACAAAGGTCATGTATTGAGAAAATGATTTTGGGGGACTGTAATACAAAATTTTATCAGAGAAAGGCCTCTTGGAGGGCGAAAAAATTTAATATTTTTGCTATTAAGAGGAGTGATGGGTCTCTTACGGAGAACATGGATGAAATTACAGGTATCACTAACTTGTTTTTCCAGCAGCTTTATACGTGTGACACTAACATTGACCCCTCTCGTATTATTTCGATTGTGAAACCTCTCGTCAATGATGATATGAATGCAGAGCTTTGTAAACCTTTTTCTGAGGAAGAGCTTAGTGATGCTCTTTTCCAGATTGGTCCTCTAAAAGCACCAGGTCCATATGGGTTCCGGCTCGATTCTTTCAGAGAAACTGGGGTTTAATCAAGGAGGACATTGTTAAGGCAGTTCAACAGTTTTTTATCTCGGGTGTTATGCCCAAAGGCGTAAATGACACAATCATTGTCCTTATACCCAAGGTGAAGAACTCGCAGTCCATCAAAGATTTCAGACCCATCAGCCTGTGTAATGTCATCTACAAAATCATTTCGAAGTGCCTGGTGAATACATTGAGACCTCTTTTGGATGGTATATGATTTCTCCCACTCAGAGTGCCTTTATTCCAGGAAGGTTAATTTCTAATAATGCACTTATGGCCTTCGAATGTATGCACTCGTTGAGTACGCTAAAGGATCAGCGTGGAGAGTTTTGTGCATATAAGTTGGACCTGGCAAAAGTGTATGATCGAGTGGATTGGCAATTTTTAAAGAGCATGTTGGGGGCTCTTGGTTTTGTGCCAATTTGGATTAATTGGATTATGACGTGTGTTACATCAGTGAGATTCTTAGTTCGGTTTAATGGCCAGTTGTTGCAACCTTTTTATCCATCTAGTGTGCTCAGGCAAGGGGATCCCTTATCCCCGTATTTGTTCTTGTTTGTGGCCGAGGCCCTCTCTTTGCTGTTAAAAGATGCATGTGAAAAAGGTGCTCTGAAAGAGTTTCATGTGAACAGACAAGCTCTAGGTATTTCTCATCTATTGTTTGCGGATGTCAGCCTCCTTTTCTTCAAGGGATCCATTGATGAAGCCTTAATCATTAAAAATATCCTATTGACCTATGAGGGGGGAACTGGTCAGCTTCTGAGCCCTGATAAGTGTTCGATTAAATTTGGCAAAAAAAGTGTAGTATGGAAGATCAGGTGGCCACGATGGTCATTCTTAATATTACTGCAAAAGGTTTTCAGGATAAGTACCTTGGTTTACCGGTACCTGAGGGTAGAATGAAGGTTGGTAAGTTCCAGTCGACCAAAGATAAGGCTCTAAAAAGATCATCAGATTGCATTGAAAAATATGCTTCAAGCAGAATTAAGGAAAATCAAATCAAGGTAGTGTTGCAAGCACTCCCAGTGTACGCCATGGACATCTTCAAATTTCCAGCTACATTATGTGATGAGTTGGCTCAGATTATAAGGAATTTCTAGTGGAGAGACGAAGAAGATAGGAGGAAAATTCATTGGTTAGATTGGGATAAACTCACTAAGCCAAAAAGACAGGGAGGCATGGGCTTCCAAGATCTTAGGTTATTTAATCAAGCTCTCTTGGCCAAACAGGCATGGTGGCTATTGGTGTACCCAGATTCTTTGTGTGCTAAGGTTTTGAAGGCAAAATATTACACCAATGGCCACATTTTGGATACTGTGTTCCCGCAAGCTACTTTGGTGAATTGGCAAGGTATTATGCATGGCCTGGAACTGTTAAAAAAAGAGGTCATATTGAGAGTGTTTGATGGTAAAAATTTAAATATTTGGAGAGATAACTAGCTACCTAGAAACTCCGGCCTTAGAGTTATAGCAAAGAAAAATCGCACTAGACTGAAATGGGTATCTGAATTATTCATGAGCGAAACTATTGGAGAACGTTGCATAAAATAAAAAAATTCCTACGTTCACTAAGACCAATCTAGGAGTTCATCCAGCAACGAGAGAGAGGAGTGCATCTACATACCCTTGTAGATCGGGAGCGGAAGCGTTCAAGAGAACGGGGTTGAGGGAGTCGTACTCGTCGTGATCCAAATTGGAGATCCTAGCGCCGAACGGACGGCACCTCCGCGTTCAACACACGTACGGTTAGCGTGACGTCTCCTCCTTCTTGATCCAGCAAGGGGGAAGGAGAGGTTGATGAAGATCCAGCAGCACGACAGCGTGGTGGTGGATGCAGCAGGGATCCCGGCAGGGCTTCGCCAAGCGTCTACGGGAGGGAGAGGTGTAGCAAGGGGGAAGGGAGGCGCCAAGTGCAAGGGTGCGGCTGCCCTCCCTCCCACCCTCTTTATATAGGGTCCCCAAGGGGGGGCGCTGGCCCTGGAGATGGGATCTCCAAGGGGGGTGGCGGCCAGGGGGGAGGTTTGTCCCCCAAGGCAAGTGGAGGCACCCCCCACCCTACGGTTTCCAACCCTAGGCGCAGGGGGGCCCAAGGGGGGGCGCACCAGCCCACCAGGGGCTGGTTCCCCTCCCCACTTCAGCCCATGGGGCCCTCCGGGATAGGTGGCCCCACTCGGTGGACCCCCCGGGACCCTTCTGGTGGTCCCGGTACAATACCGGTGACCCCCAAAACTTTCCCGATGGCCGAAACTGCACTTCCTATATATAATTCTTCACCTCTGGACCATTCCGAAACTCCTCGTGATGTCCGGGATCTCATCCGGGACTCCGAACAACTTTCGGGTTACTGCATATTCATATCTCTACAACCCTAGCGTAACCGAACCTTAAGTGTGTAGACCCAACGGGTTCGGGAGACATGCAGACATGACCGAGACGCCTCTCCGGTCAATAACCAATAGCAGGATCTGGATACCCATGTTGGCTCCCACATTCTCCTCGATGATCTCATCGGATGAACCACGATGTCGAGGATTCAATCAATCCCGTATACAATTCCCTTTGTCAATTGGTACGCTACTTGCCCGAGACTCGATCGTTGGTATCCCAATACCTCATTCAGTCTCATTACCGGCAAGTCACTTTACTCGTACCGTAATGCATGATCTCGTGACCAGACACTTGGTCACATTGAGCTCATTTGATGATGCATTACCGAGTGGGCCCAGAGATACCTCTCCGTCATACAGAGTGACAAATCCCAGTCTCGATTCGTGCCAACCCAACAGACACTTTCGGAGATACCCGTAGCGCACCTTTATAGTCAGCCAGTTACGTTGTGATGTTTGGCACACCCAAAGCACTCCTACGGTATCCGGGAGTTGCACAATCTCATGGTCTAAGGAAATGATACTTGACATTTGGAAAAGCTCTAGCAAAACGAACTACACGATCTTTGTGCTATGCTTATGATCTGGTCTTGTCCATCACATCATTATCCTAATGATGTGATCCCATTATCAATGACATCCAATCTCCATAGTCAGGAAACCATGACTATTTATTGATCAACGAGCTAGTCAACTAGAGGCTCACTAGGGACTTGTTGTGGTCTATGTATTCACACATGTATTACGATTTCCGGATAATACAATTATAGCATGAACAATAGACAATTATCATGAAAAAAGAAATATAATAATAACCATTTTATTATTGCCTCTAGGGCATATTTCCAATAGTCTCCCACTTGCACTAGAGCCAATAATCTAGTTACATTGTGGTGTATCGAACACCCATTGCGTCCTGGTGTTGATCATGTTTTGCCCTAGGGAGAGGTTTAGTCAAAGGATCTGCTACATTCAGGTCCGTATGTACTTTATAAATATCTATGTCTCCATCTTGAACATTTTCATGGATGGAGTTGAAGCGACACTTGATGTGCCTGGTCTTCTTGTGAAACCTGGGCTACTTGGCAAGTGCAATAGCTCCAGTGTTGTCACAAAAGAGTGTGATCGGCCCCGACGCATTGGATATGACTCCTAGGTTGGTGATGAACTCCTTCACCCAGATTGCTTCATGTGCTGCCTCTGAGGCTGCCATGTACTCCGCTTCACATGTAGATCCCGCCACGACGCTCTGCTTGCAACTGCACCAGCTTACTGCCCCACCATTCAAAATATACACGTATCCGGTTTGTGACTTAGAGTCATCCAGATCTGTGTCGAAGCTAGCGTCGACGTAACCCTTTACGACGAGCTCTTCGTCACCTCCATATACGAGAAACATGTCCTTAGTCCTTTTCTGGTACTTAAGGATGTTCTTGACCGCTGTCCAGTGTTCCATGCCGGGATTACTTTTGTACCTTCTTACCAAACTTACGGCAAGGTTTATATCAGGTCTGGTACAGGTCATGGCATACATGATAGACCCTATGGCTGAGGCATATGGGACGACACTCATCTTTTCTCTATCTTCTGCCGTGGTCGGGCATTGAGCCGAGCTCAATTTCACACCTTGCAACACATGCAAGAACCCATTCTTGGACTGATCCATATTGAACTTCTTCAATATCTTATCAAGGTATGTCCTTTGTGAAAGACCTATGAGGCGTCTTGATCTATCTCTATAGATTTTGATGCCTAATATGTAAGCATCTTCTCCAAGGTCCTTCATTGAAAAAAACTTATTCAAGTAGGCCTTTATGCTGTCCAAAAGTTCAATATCATTTCCCATCAAAAGTATGTCATCCACATATAATACAAGAAATGCTACAGAGCTCCCACTCACTTTCTTGTAAACGCAGGCTTCTCCATAAGTCTGCATAAACCCAAACGCTTTAATCATCTCATTAAAGCGAATGTTCGAACTCCGAGATGCTTGCACCAGCCCATAGATGGAGCGCTGGAGCTTGCATAACTTGTTAGCATTCTTAGGGTCGACAAAACCTTCCGGCTGCATCATATACAGTTCTTCCTTAAGGTGACCGTTAAGGAATGCCGTTTTGACGTCCATTTGCCATATCTCATAATCATAGTATGTGGCAATTGCTAACATGATTCGTACGGACTTCAGCTTCGCTACGGGAGAGAATGTCTCATTGTAGTCAATCCCTTGAACTTGTCAATAACCCTTAGCGACAAGTCAAGCTTTATATATGGTAACATTACCATCCGCGTCCGTCTTCTTCTTAAAGATCCATTTGTTTTCTATTGCTCGCCGATCATCGGGCAAGTCTGTCAAAGTCCATACTTTGTTTTCATACATGGATCCTATCTCAGATTGCATGGCTTCAAGCCATTTGTTGGAATCTGGGCCCGCCATCGCTTCTTCATAGTTCGAAGGTTCACCGTTGTCTAACAACATGATTTCCAAGACAGGGTTGTCGTACCACTCTGGTGCAGAATGTGTCCTTGTGGACCTCCGAAGTTCAGTAGGAGCTTGATCCGAAGTATCTTGATCATCATCATTAACCTCCTCTCTTGTCGGTGCAGGCACCACAGGAACATCTTCCTGAGTTGCGCTACTCACTGTTTCAAGAGGCAGTACTTCATCAAGCTCTACTTTCCTCCCACTTAATTCTTTCGAGAGAAACTCTTTCTCCAGAAAGGACCCGTTCTTGGCAACAAAGATCTTGCCCTCGGATCTTAAGTAGAAGGTATACCCAATGGTTTCCTTAGGGTATCCTATGAAGACGCATTTTTCCGACTTGGGTTCGAGCTTCTCAGGTTGAAGTTTCTTGACATAAGCATCGCATCCCCAAACTTTTAGAAACAATAGCTTAGGTTTCTTCCCAAACCATAATTCATACGGTGTCGTCTCAACGGATTTAGACAGTGCCCTATTTAAAGTGAATGTAGCTGTCTCTAGAGCGTATCCCCAAAATGATAGTGGTAAATCGGTAAGTGACATCATAGATCGCACCATATCCAATAGAGTGCGATTACGACGCTCGGACACACCATTTCGCTGAGGTGTTCCAGGCGGCGTGAGTTGGGAAACGATTCCACATTTCCTTAAGTGCCTACCAAATTCGTGACTTAAAAATTCTCCTCCATGATCTGATCGTAAGAACTTTATCTTTCGGTCACGTTGATTCTCTACCTCATTCTGAAATTCCTTGAACTTTTCAAAGGTCTCAGACTTGTGTTTCATCAAGTAGACATACCCATATCTACTTAAGTCATCAGCGAGAGTGAGAACATAACGATATCCTCCGCGAGCCTCAACGCTCATTGGACCGCACACATCAGTATGTATGATTTCCAATAAGTTGGTTGCTCGCTCCATTGTTCCGTAGAACGGAGTCTTGGTCATTTTTCCCATGAGGCATGGTTCGCATGTGTCAAATGATTCATAATCTAGAGACTCCAAAAGTCCATCGGCATGGAGCTTCTTCATGCGCTTGACACCAATGTGACCAAGGCGGCAGTGCCACAAGTATGTGGGACTATCGTTATCAACTTTACATCTTTTGGTATTCACACTATGAATATGTGTAACATTACACTCGAGATTCATTAAGAATAAACCATTCACCAGCGGGGCATGACCATAAAACATATCACTCATATAAATAGAACAACCATTATTCTCGGATTTAAATGAGTAGCCATCTCGGATTAAACGAGATCCTGATACAATGTTCATGCTCAAAGCTGGTACTAAATAACAATTATTGAGGTTTAAAACTAATCCCGTAGGTAAATGTAGAGGTAGCGTGCTGACGGCGATCACATCGACCTTGGAACCATTCCCGACGCGCATCGTCACCTCGTCCTTCGCCAGTCTCCGCTTATTCCGCAGCTCCTGCTTTGAGTTACAAATGTGAGCAACCGCACCGGTATCAAATACCCAGGAGATACTACGAGCACTGGTAAGGTACACATCAATTACATGTATATCACATATACCTTTGGTTTTGCCGGCCTTCTTGTCCGCTAAGTACTTCGGGCAGTTCCGTTTCCAGTGTCCGCTTCCCTTGCAATAAAAGCACTCAGTTTCAGGCTTGGGTCCATTGCTTGATTTCTTCCCGGCAACTGGCTTACCGGGCACGGCAACTCCCTTGCCATCCTTCTTGAAGTTCTTCTTACCCTTGCCTTTCTTGAACTTAGTGGTTTTATTCACCATCAACACTTGATGTTCCTTTTTGATCTCTACCTCCGCTAATTTCAGCATTGAATATACCTCAGGAATGGTCTTTTCCATCCCCTGCATATTGAAGTTCATCACAAAGCTCTTGTAGCTTGGTGGGAGCGACTGGAGGATTCTATCGACCACCGCGTCATCTGGGAGATTAACTCCCAGTTGAGATAAGCAGTTGTGCAACCCAGACATTTTGAGTATGTGCTCGCTGACAGAACCATTCTCCTCCATCTTACAACTGTAGAATTTATCGGAGACTTCATATCTCTCGACCCGAGCGTGAGCTTTGGAAACCATTTTCAGCTCTTGGAACATCTCATATGCTCCGTGCTACTCAAAACGCTTTTGGAGCCCCGGTTCTAAGCTGTAAAGCATGCCGCACTTAACAAGGGAGTAATCATCACTACGCGACTGTCAGGCGTTCATAACGTCTTGAGTTCCTGGGAAAACGGGTGCTTCACCTAGCGGTGCATCTAGGACATATGCTTTCTTGGCAGCTATGAGGATGATCCTCAAGTTCCGGACCCAGTCCGTATAGTTGCTGCCATCATCTTTCAGTTTGGTTTTCTCTAGGAACGCGTTGAAGTTGAGGGAAACATTAGCGTGGGCCATTTGATCTACAAGACATATTGCAAAGATTTTAGACTAAGTTCATGATAATTAAGTTCATCTAATCAAATAATGAACTCCCACTCAGATAGACATCCCTCTAGTCATCTAAGTGATCCATGATTCGAGTTAACTAGGCCGTGTCCGATCATCACGTGAGACGGACTAGTCATCATCGGTGAACATCTTCATGTTGATCGTATCTTCTATATGACTCATGTTCGACCTTTCGGTCTTCCGTGTTCCGAGGCCATGTCTGTACATGCTAGGCTCGTCAAGTCAACCTAAGTGTATTGCGTGTGTAAATCTGGCTTACACCCGTTGTATTCGAACGTTAGTATCTATCACACCCGATCATCACGTGGTGCTTCGAAACAACGAACCTTCGCAACGGAGCATAGTTAGGGGGGACACTTTTTTGAAATTATTTCGAGGGATCATCTTATTTAAGCTACTGTCGTTCTAAGCAAATAAGATGTTAAACATGATAAACATCACATGCAATCAAATAGTGACATGATATGGCCAATATCATATTGCTCCTTTGATCTCCATCTTTGGGGCGCCATGATCATCTTCATCACCGGCATGACACCATGATCTCCATCATCATGATCTCCATCATTGTGTCTTCATGAAGTTGTCACGCCAACGACTACTTCTACTTCTATGGCTAACGCGTTTAGCAATAAAGTAAAGTAACTTACATGGTGTTCTTCAATGACACGCAGGTCATACAAAAAATAAAGACAACTCCTATGGCTCCTGCCGGTTGTCATACTCATCGACATGCAAGTCGTGATTCCTATTACAAGAACATGATCATCTCATACATCACATATATCATTCATCACATCCTTTGGCCATATCACATCACAAAACACTTGCTGCAAAAACAAGTTAGACGTCCTCTAATTGTTGTTGCAAGTTTTTACGTGGCTTCTATAGGTGATCTAGCAAGAACGTTTTCTTACCTACGTTAAAGCCACAACGTGATTTGCCAACTTCTATTTACCCTTCATAAGGACCCTTTTCATCGAATCCGCTCCAACTAAAGTGGGAGAGACAGACACCCGCTAGCCACCGTATGCAACTAGTGCATGTCAGTCGGTGGAACCTGTCTCACGTAAGCGTACGTGTAAGGTCGGTCCGGGCCGCTTCATCCCACAATACCACTGAAGCAAAATAAGACTAGTAGTGGCAAGAAGTTAACAACATCTACGCCCACAACAAATTGTGTTCTACTCTTGCAAAGAGAACTACGCATAGACCTAGCAATTGATGACACTGTTGGAGAACGTTGCATAAAATAAAAAATTTCCTACGTTCACCAAGATCAATCTAGGAGTTCATCCAGCAACGAGAGAGAGGAGTGCATCTACATACCCTTGTAGATTGCGAGCGGAAGCGTTCAAGAGAACGGGGTTGAGGGAGTCGTACTCGTCGTGATCCAAATCACCAGAGATCCTAGCGCCGAACGGACGGCACCTCCGCGTTCAACACACGTACGGTTAGCGTGACGTCTCCTCCTTCTTGATCCAGCAAGGGGGAAGGAGAGGTT
Organism: Triticum aestivum; assembly: GCF_018294505.1. NCBI lineage: Eukaryota > Viridiplantae > Streptophyta > Magnoliopsida > Poales > Poaceae > Triticum > Triticum aestivum. The sequence goes on along the minus strand of NC_057810.1, from coordinate 133,937,870 downwards.
GATGAAGATCCAGCAGCACGACGGCGTGGTGGTGGATGCAGCAGGGATCCCGGCAGGGCTTCGCCAAGCGTCTGCGGGAGGGACAGGTGTAGCAAGGGGGAAGGGAGGCGCCAAGTGCAAGGGTGTGGCTGCCCTCCCTCCCCCCTCTTTATATAGGGTCCCCAAGGGGGGGCAGCCCTGGAGATGGGATCTCCAAGGGGTGGCAGCGGCCAGGGGGGAGGCTTGTCCCCCAAGGCAAGTGGAGGCGCCCCCCACCCTACGATTTCCAACCCTAGGCGCAGGGATGGCCAAGGGGGGCGCACCAGCCCACCAGGGGCTGGTTCCCCTCCCCACTTCAGCCCACGGGTCCCTCCGGGATAGGTGGCCCCACCCGGTGGACCCCCCGGGAACCTTCCGGTGGTCCCGGTACAATACCGGTGACCCCCGAAACTTTCCCGATGGCCGAAACTGCACTTCCTATATATAATTCTTCACCTCCGGACCATTCCGGAACTCCTCGTGACGTCCGGGATCTCATTCGGGACTCCGAACAACTTTTGGGTTACTGCATATTCATATCTCTACAACCCTAGCGTCACCGAACCTTAAGTGTGTAGACCCTACAGGTTCGGGAGACATGCAGACATGACCGAGATGCCTCTCCGGTCAATAACCAACAACGGGATCTGGATACCCATGTTGGCTCCCACATGCTCCTCGATGATCTCATCGGATGAACCACGATGTCGAGGATTCAATCAATCGCGTATACAATTCCCGTTGTCAATTGGTACGTTACTTGCCCGAGACTCGATCGTCGGTATCCCAATACCTCGTTCAGTCTCATTACCGGCAAGTCACTTTACTCATACCGTAATGCATGATCCCGTGACCAGACACTTGGTCACATTGAGCTCATTTGATGATGCATTACCGAGTGGGCCCAGAGATACCTCTCCGTCATACAGAGTGACAAATCCCAGTCTCGATTTGTGCCAACCCAACAGACACTTTCGGAGATACCCTTAGTGCACCTTTATAGTCAACCAGTTACGTTGTGACGTTTGGCACACCCAAAGCACTCCTACGGTATCCGGGAGTTGCACAATCTCATGGTCTAAGGAAATGATACTTGACATTTGGAAAAGCTCTAGCGAAACGAACTACACGATCTTTGTGCTATGCTTACGATCGGGTCTTGTCCATCACATCATTATCCTAATGATGTGATCCCGTTATCAATGACATCCAATGTCCATTGTCAGGAAACCATGACTATCTGTTGATCAACGAGCTAGTCAACTAGAGACTCACTAGGGACTTGTTGTGGTCTATGTATTCACACATGTATTACGATTTCCGGATAATACAATTATAGCATGAACAATAGACAATTATCATGAACAAAGAAATATAATAATAACCATTTTATTATTGCCTCTAGGGCATATTTCCAACAGAAACAACAAAGATGGGATGAAAATTTAATCAGGTACTTGTTCTATCACCATGATGCAGAGGGGATTCTAAATGTACGTATTCACTCTGGAGGAGAGGGAGATTAAGTTGCTTGGCATTATGAGAAAAAAGGTATGTTTTCTATTAAAAGTGCGTACAGACTGGCCTTAAATCTAAAGGACGGTAAGGGCGGACAGGAACGTCCAACACTATTGAAAATGAGGGGAGGAGGATGTGGGACGTTATTTGAAAGGCCAAAGTCCCACAAAAATAAGAATTTTTGCCTGGCGAGCCGCGTCCAATAGTTTGGCAACCCAGGTAAATAGAGTTGCTCATCACCAAACAGTGTGAGATATGTGCACTATTTGTGGTGTGGAGGAAGAAAGTATTTTTCATGCCCTGGTGACTTGTCCTAAGGCGCGTGCATTCCGTTTTGCCATGAGAGATGTGTGGCATATTCCTGGAGAGGAGTTCTTCATATGTACGAGGCCGGACTGGTTTCTTATTTTGCTTGACCAATTGGGGTCACCGGTTCACGAGCAAGTTTTATTCATATTCTGGAGAGTTCGGCATCTGAGGAATGATCTGATCTTTGGAAGGGCGAAAGAGTCATTATCTGCTTCTGCTATATTTGTGAAAAATTACTGGAAATCTTTTATGACAGCAAATGCCTGTGTGCAAGTTGACCTGTGCAACAAAGGTAAGGGGTGGTTGACAAGTGGAGGTATGTTACTCAACCCGCAATTGGTCATCGAGTTTGGGAGCCCCCGGATCCTGAGGATATTAAGATTAATGTTGTTTTGTGGAGAGCATGAGATCTATTAGTGTTGGAGTTGTTGTCAGGAATGACCTGGAGAAGTACTGGTCTCATCATGGGATTTTATCCGCTCCTGTACTTGTGTGGATGAAGCGGAACTTTGTGCGTTCCTCATCGGGTTATACATAGGTATCACACTTCACAAACCAATTATCCTGGAAACTGATTGCGTTTTTGTTGCTTTCTTTTTGGCTAGATATTCCATTGACAGGTCTCCTTTGGTGGATTTGAAAATGGAGGCGTTGAGCGTATCAAAACTCATAAAGGATTTTAAGATCACAAAGATTGATAGGCGGGCAAATAGGGTGGCGCACGAGATTGCAAAATTCAGTTTTGACAGTAGATCCGATGGCCTCTTATGTAATAGGGTTCCGCCATGTGTAACTACTTTTGTAATGAACGATTGTAAGAATCTTAATTTACCAAAGTAATACATGGGGGTTTTCAAAAAAAATCAAGTCATATATGGAAGATATGAAGTTGAGAAATCAAGTCCAGTTGGCTGGATGGGCGGAATAATCACCAGAGGGGACGACGGTGCCTGGTACGAGCGCAAGCCCTCGTAGCAACACTTGTACCGCCTGTCGCAGCCTCTATGACATCACCATCAACAACTTCCATGAAAGCACCAGGGGCAGAATCACAACACATCGCCACAAAAACCTATCCCGCACGCCAGGAGCTATAAGAGGAGAAGATAACAGTTCGGGAGGTGGGATCGACCCAGAGAGAGAACCAGCCATCATCAAGTCGCTCATCCATCTTCGTAGCTGCCGCCATGCTTATCAAAATTGATCTTGAACACATTATGGATTACATGTTGCAAGAGATGTTTGTTACCAGTCTCATATGTAATTCAATCTATAATATTCTTGACAATGATGATACTTTTTTTTACCTCTAAAGGTTGTAGTGCTTCAGCTATGCAAAGTCTTTCTTTTTGGAACCTCAACGATAGGCAAATAAATAGTAAACAAAGAACAAAGAAAAGAAAATATAGATGTAGTTTTAAATTACTATAATTTGGTCACCATTTAAGTCTGTAGTCTATCTGGTAGCTTGGTTAAAAAGCATAACAATGAACATATGGTAATTTCTAGAGCCATGGTTATGCCTGTTCGCAAGCATTGTGTCGATCCAGAGTACTCAAATTATCATGGATGGTCTTGCGGCACTGAGCATTGGCGCTACTCAGCAAGTTCCAATTACTTCAATGCCCCCTTTAAAAGCATGAAGGATCTTCTTCGTGTTTATGCTAGGAAAAATGCCGAACCAGTCAGCCTAGCTTGTAAATCTCATGTTTTGGGCAGGTCTCCTACAAACAAATCTACCTTGTAAATCTCATGTTTTGGGCAGGTCTCCTACAAACAAATCTACCTTGTAAATCTCATGTTTTGGGTAGGTCTCCTACAAACAAATCTATTGAAGTACTGTCAATTACTCCCTTCGTTCACGAATATAAGATATTTTGGATATTTCAATATGGACTTTATACGAACTGAAACGAGTGAACAAACACATTAAAACATGTCTATAACTCTCCGTCAAAAAAAACATGTCTATAACTCTATATACATCCGATTTAAAAAAAAAGTTACATCATCTTATATTTATAAACGGAGCATCTCTACTATTAAATGGTTCGACCTCCCCTTCGTACGACCCTCGCAAAGAAATAATCGCTGGAAAAAATATGCCCCTGCGCGTGTTCCAGTTCCAGTCGAGCAAAAAAACACGTTCTCCACCTCCTCCCTCGTCGTTCGACCTCCCCTCGATCGACCTCGTGAAATCTTGTGATGTGCCGACAAAATCGCTATGAAAAAGTACACATCCCGAGCCGTCCACGATCTCTCCGACCTCACCATCCGGCGGCCCCTCTCCCATGAGTACCCGGGCGACCACTCTCCCCACACCATCCCGACGTCGCTGACGATGGGCTCTTGTGGTAGAGTTCCATCTCGGCGATGGGCATGGCAAGGAGCGGAGGAGGACTGACAATCCCACGGCCAACGACGAATCTGACGGGACCCTTGAATCCTATCCTCATGGAGGGCGATTGTGCAGCGGCAGGCCTCGGCGGCAACATGGGACGGGAGTGACGAGCCACGACACCTAACAAAGGGGTTTAGCATGTGTATAGATGACACCAAGGCCTGACTGACAACCGCGGACGCGGACGCAGACGCCAGCGGCCGGACGCGGATGCATGAGACATGATCAGGGACAAGTTCTCCATCGAGCTCATCACCATTAAGTAAGTAAGAATATGCACCTTGGTTTTGGATCCTTTCCTGTCTGCATAGTTTTGTTGTTTGGTCGTTGGGGGTTCATCCTGCAGGTGGCTGGTGGATTTGGTTCTTTGGTGACGAATTAATCCTTGATGGGAGTGTGGAGACGATTGCTATAGGTTTCTGTTGCTTGATAGATGATTTTTTGGGTTTGTGTGTGTGCGTGTAGATTGATGAGAATGTGCAGATGGAGATATCATTTATCAATCATGTGTCAGCTCGAGCACCCTATCATCATACAATTCGTTTCTTAGAGGTTTTATGAAGTGTGAACTATGAACTACTTTCAAAAACAAATGACAGTACGATGTTAATGTTTGCATTGAGTTCATGACTGCATGTACCCAGTTATCACTAATGATTTTTTTCTATCAAAAGTTAGCAGTAATATGGTTGGTGATAATGACTCCAGAAACATAGAAGTTTGTCCTACAATCTCTCTCTCTCTCTCTCTCTCTCTCTCTCTCTCCAACTTAGCAAATCATTGTCCTTAGATAAAATTGAATGGACTTACTATATGGTCTTATTTTCTGTATCAATCATGAACAGGTTTATTTAACCCTGACACACCTTGCCATTGTCATGAAATATGTTGCCGGTGGAGAACTCTTTAAATGAATATGTACTGCATGGTGATTCAGTGAAGTTGAGGTTGCTCTTCAACCTACTTACCTTGCTATATCATTAGGCTATCATTATTTTGAACCATGTGTGCCAACCATAGACGTAATCATGTAACTCGTCTGCTATTCTTGTCAATAGGAAAGTTACTTCTTTCAGCAATTACTTTCAGGGGTCAGCTACTGCCATTCTCCATGCTACGCTTTGCTTTTTGAAAATCATCAAAGGAAACAAATGCAAAACTCAATTGCGCATGAATTAATGCTGCAAATGCAACACCTCGAGTGTCACTATGATGTTTAACTGGAAAGCAACCTCCTCCTCCTGGACGGGAATCCAACACCTCGAGTGAAAATTTGCGACTTTGTTTACTCAAAGGTGTGATAGTTATGTTTCCTGGATTGCTAGAGTTGATATAACTTTGACTACATGATCAAATTATGGCATCAAGGTTTCAGTCTGATTTGCTGCATTCCAAACAAAAAAACAAACTTTGGTACTCCCAACATACATAGCACCCGAAGTTTTTCCGAGAAAAGAATAACAAGGTAAGTTCTGGGCGTTACAATATGCGGTTATTTTTTCTGAATTTTAAGCAACCTCTTTATTGATAAAAGAACAAGGTAAATAGTGTGTAGTAATATTAGTAATAATTATAGATGTAACTAAAATTATGATGCAGTTTAGAATTGAGTTCAAGGAGATTTTCAATTCTACAAGTTTTATTCAGATATGATTATCTAGCTTGCTTGCCATGTATGCAACACTTCTTTAGAAAATCATCATCACATATTTTTCCATTGAAAGAGAGCAGCATATAGTTCTCCATCTCTCTCTCTCTCTCTCTCTCTCTCTCTCTATCTATCTATCTCTCTCTCTCTCCCCCTCTCTCTCCCTCCCTCCAACTTAGCAAATCATTGTCCCTAGATAAAATTGAATGGACTTACTGTATGGTCTTATTTTCTGTATCATCATGAACAAGATTATTTAACCCTGACACACCTTGCCATTGTCATGAAATATGTTGCCGGTGGAGAACTCTTTAAATGAATATGTACCGCATGGTGATTCAGTGAAGTTGAGGTTGCTCTTCAACCTACTTACCTTGCTATATCATTAGGCTATCATTATTTTGAACCATGTGTGCCAACAATAGATGTAATCATGTAACTCGTCTGCTATTCTTGTCAATAGGAAAGTTACTTCTTTCAGCAATTACTTTCAGGGGTCAGCTACTGCCATTCTCCATGCTACGCTTTGCTTTTTGAAAATCGTCAAAGGAAACAAATGCAAAACTCAATTGCGCATGAATTAATGCTGCAAATGCAACACCTCGAGTGTCACTATGATGTTAAACTGGAAAGCAACCTCCTCCTCCTGGACGGGAATCCAACACCTCGAGTGAAAATTTGCGACTTTGTTTACTCAAAGGTGTGATAGTTATGTTTCCAGGATTGCTAGAGTTTATATGACTTTGACTACTTGATCAAATTATGGCATCAAGGTTTCAGTCTGATTTGCTGCATTCCAAACAAAAAAACAACCTTTGGTACTCCCAACATACATAGCACCCGAAGTTTTTCCGAGAAAAGAATAACAAGGTAAGCTCTGCACGTTACAATATGCGGTTATTTTTTCTGAATTTTAAGCAACCTCTTTATTGATAAAAGAACAAGGTAAATAGTGTGTAGTAATATTAGTAATAATTATAGATGTAACTAAAATTATGATGCAATTTAGAATTGAGTTCAAGGAGATTTTCAATTCTACAAGTTTTATTTAGATATGATTATCTAGCTTGCTTGCCATGTATACAACACTTCTTTAGAAAATCATCATCACATATTTTTCCATTGAAAGAGAGCAGCATATAGTTCTCCATCTCTCTCTCTCTCTCTCTCTCTCTCTCTCTCTCTCCCTCCCTCCCTCCCTCCCTCCAACTTCGCAAATCATTGTCCTTAGATAAAATTGAATGGACTTACTATATGGTCTTATTTTCTGTATCAATCATGAACAAGTTTATTTAACCCTGACACACCTTGCCATTGTCATGAAATATCATGCCGGTGGAGAACTCTTTGAATGAATATGTACTGCATGGTGATTTAGTGAAGTTGAGGTTGCTCTTCAACCTACTTACCTTGCTATATCATTAGGCTATCATTATTTTGAACCATGTGTGCCAACCATAGACGTAATCATGTAACTCGTCTGCTATTCTTGTGAATAGGAAATTTACTTCTTTCAGCAATTACTTTCAGGGGTCAGCTACTGCCATTCTCCATGCTACGCTTTGCTTTTTGAAAATCGTCAAAGGAAACAAATGCAAAACTCAATTGCGCATGAATTAATGCTGCAAATGCAACACCTCGAGTGTCACTATGATGTTTAACTGGAAAGCAACCTCCTCCTCCTGGACGGGAATCCAACACCTCAAGTGAAAATTTGCGACTTTGTTTACTCAAAGGTGTGATAGTTATGTTTCCTGGATTGCTAGAGTTGATATGACTTTGACTACTTGATCAAATTATGGCATCGAGGTTTCAGTCTGATTTGCTGTATTCCAAACAAAAAAACAACCTTTGGTACTCCCAACATACATAGCACCCGAAGTTTTTCTGAGAAAAGAATAACAAGGTAAGTTCTGCGCGTTACAATATGCGGTTATTTTTTCTGAATTTTAAGCAACCTCTTTATTGATAAAAGAACAAGGTAAATAGTGTGTAGTAATATTAGTAATAATTATAGATGTAACTAAAATTATGATGCAGTTTAGAATTGAGTTCAAGGAGATTTTCAATTCTACAAGTTTTATTCAGATATGATTATCTAGCTTGCTTGCCATGTATGCAACACTTCTTTAGAAAATCATCATCACATATTTTTCCATTGAAAGAGAGCAGCATATAGTTCTCCATCTCTCTCTCTCTCTCTCTCTCTCTCTCTCTCTCTCTCTCCCTCCCTCCCTCCCTCCCTCCAACTTCGCAAATCATTGTCCTTAGATAAAATTGAATGGACTTACTATATGGTCTTATTTTCTGTATCAATCATGAACAGGTTTATTTAACCCTGACACACCTTGCCATTGTCATGAAATATGATGCCGGTGGAGAACTCTTTAAATGAATATGTACCGCATGGTGATTCAGTGAAGTTGAGGTTGCTCTTCAACCTACTTACCTTGCTATATCATTAGGCTATCATTATTTTGAACCATGTGTGCCAACCATAGACGTAATCATGTAACTCGTCTGCTATTCTTGTCAATAGGAAAGTTACTTCTTTCAGCAATTACTTTCAAGGGTCAGCTACTGCCATTCTCCATGCTATGCTTTGCTTTTTGAAAATCATCAAAGGAAACAAATGCAAAACTCAATTGCGCATGAATTAATGCTGCAAATGCAACACCTCGAGTGTCACTATGATGTTTAACTGGAAAGCAACCTCCTCCTCCTGGACGGGAATCCAACACCTCGAGTGAAAATTTGCGACTTTGTTTACTCAAAGGTGTGATAGTTATGTTTCCTGGATTGCTAGAGTTGATATGACTTTGACTACTTGATCAAATTATGGCATCAAGGTTTCAGTCTGATTTGCTGCATTCCAAACAAAAAAACAACCTTTGGTACTCCCAACATACATAGCACCCGAAGTTTTTCCGAGAAAAGAATAACAAGGTAAGTTCTGCGCGTTACAATATGCGGTTATTTTTTTTGAATTTTAAGCAACCTCTTTATTGATAAAAGAACAAGGTAAATAGTGTGTAGTAATATTAGTAATAATTATAGATGTAACTAAAATTATGATGCAGTTTAGAATTGAGTTCAAGGAGATTTTCAATTCTACAAGTTTTATTCAGATATGATTATCTAGCTTGCTTGCCATGTATGCAACACTTCTTTAGAAAATCATCATCACATATTTTTCCATTGAAAGAGAGCAGCATATAGTTCTCCATCTCTCTCTCTCTCTCTCCCTCCCTCCCTCCCTCCAACTTCGCAAATCATTGTCCTTAGATAAAATTGAATGGACTTACTATATGGTCTTATTTTCTGTATCAATCATGAACAGGTTTATTTAACCCTGACACACCTTGCCATTGCCATGAAATATGATGCCGGTGGAGAACTCTTTAAATGAATATGTACCGCATGGTGATTCAGTGAAGTTGAGGTTGCTCTTAAACCTACTTACCTTGCTATATCATTAGGCTATCATTATTTTGAACCATGTGTGCCAACCATAGACGTAATCATGTAACTCGTCTGCTATTCTTGTCAATAGGAAAGTTACTTCTTTCAGCAATTACTTTCAGGGGTCAGCTACTGCCATTCTCCATGCTACGCTTTGCTTTTTGAAAATCGTCAAAGGAAACAAATGCAAAACTCAATTGCGCATGAATTAATGCTGCAAATGCAACACCTTGAGTGTCATATGATGTTTAACTGGAAAGCAACCTCCTCCTCCTGGACGGGAATCCAACACCTCGAGTGAAAATTTGCGACTTTGTTTACTCAAAGGTGTGATAGTTATGTTTCCTGGATTGCTAGAGTTGATATGAGTTTGACTACTTGATCAAATTATGGCATCAAGGTTTCAGTCTGATTTGCTGCATTCCAAACAAAAAAATAAACTTTGGTACTCCCAACATACATAGCACCCGAAGTTTTTCTGAGAAAAGAATAACAAGTTAAGTTTTGCGCGTTACAATATGCTGTTATTTTTTCTGAATTTTAAGCAACCTCTTTATTGATAAAAGAACAAGGTAAATAGTCTGTAGTAATATTAGTAATAATTATAGATGTAACTAAAATTATGATGCAGTTTAGAATTGAGTTCAAGGAGATTTTCAATTCTACAAGTTTTATTCAGATATGATTATCTAGCTTGCTTGCCATGTATGCAACACTTCTTTAGAAAATCATCATCACATATTTTTCCATTGAAAGAGAGCAGCATATAGTTCTCCATCTCTCTCTCTCTCTCTCCCTCCCTCCCTCCCTCCAACTTCGCAAATCATTGTCCTTAGATAAAATTGAATGGACTTACTATATGGTCTTATTTTCTGTATCAATCATGAACAGGTTTATTTAACCCTGACACACCTTGCCATTGTCATGAAATATGATGCCGGTGGAGAACTCTTTAAATGAATATGTACCGCATGGTGATTCAGTGAAGTTGAGGTTGCTCTTCAACCTACTTACCTTGCTATATCATTAGGCTATCATTATTTTGAACCATGTGTGCCAACCATAGACGTAATCATGTAACTCGTCTGCTATTCTTGTCAATAGGAAAGTTACTTCTTTCAGCAATTACTTTCAGGGGTCAGCTACTGCCATTCTCCATGCTACGCTTTGCTTTTTGAAAATCGTCAAAGGAAACAAATGCAAAACACAATTGCGCATGAATTAATGCTGCAAATGCAACACCTCGAGTGTCATATGATGTTTAACTGGAAAGCAACCTCCTCCTCCTGGACGGGAATCCAACACCTCGAGTGAAAATTTGCGACTTTGTTTACTCAAAGGTGTGATAGTTATGTTTCCTGGATTGCTAGAGTTGATATAACTTTGACTACTTGATCAAATTATGGCATCAAGGTTTCAGTCTGATTTGCTGCATTCCAAACAAAAAAACAACCTTTGGTACTCCCAACATACATAGCACCTGAAGTTTTTCCGAGAAAAGAATAACAAGGTAAGTTCTGCGCGTTACAATATGCGGTTATTTTTTCTGAATTTTAAGCAACCTCTTTATTGATAAAAGAACAAGGTAAATAGTGTGTAGTAATATTAGTAATAATTATAGATGTAACTAAAATTATGATGCAGTTTAGAATTGAGTTCAAGGAGATTTTCAATTCTACAAGTTTTATTCAGATATGATTATCTAGCTTGCTTGCCATGTATACAACACTTCTTTAGAAAATCATCATCACATATTTTTCCATTGAAAGAGAGCAGCATATAGTTCTCCATCTCTCTCTCTCTCTCTCTCTCTCTCTCTCTCTCTCTCTCTCCCTCCCTCCCTCCCTCCCTCCAACTTCGCAAATCATTGTCCTTAGATAAAATTGAATGGACTTACTATATGGTCTTATTTTCTGTATCAATCATGAACAGGTTTATTTAACCCTGACACACCTTGCCATTGTCATGAAATATGATGCCGGTGGAGAACTCTTTAAATGAATATGTACCGCATGGTGATTTAGTGAAGTTGAGGTTGCTCTTCAACCTACTTACCTTGCTATATCATTAGGCTATCATTATTTTGAACCATGTGTGCCAACCATAGACGTAATCATGTAACTCGTCTGCTATTCTTGTGAATAGGAAATTTACTTCTTTCAGCAATTACTTTCAGGGGTCAGCTACTGCCATTCTCCATGCTACGCTTTGCTTTTTGAAAATCGTCAAAGGAAACAAATGCAAAACTCAATTGCGCATGAATTAATGCTGCAAATGCAACACCTCGAGTGTCACTATGATGTTTAACTGGAAAGCAACCTCCTCCTCCTGGACGGGAATCCAACACCTCGAGTGAAAATTTGCGACTTTGTTTACTCAAAGGTGTGATAGTTATGTTTCCTGGATTGCTAGAGTTGATACGACTTTGACTACTTGATCAAATTATGGCATCAAGGTTTCAGTCTGATTTGCTGCATTCCAAACAAAAAAACAACCTTTGGTACTCCCAACATACATAGCACCCGAAGTTTTTCTGAGAAAAGAATAACAAGGTAAGTTCTGCGCGTTACAATATGCGGTTATTTTTTCTGAATTTTAAGCAACCTCTTTATTGATAAAAGAACAAGGTAAATAGTGTGTAGTAATATTAGTAATAATTATAGATGTAACTAAAATTATGATGCAGTTTAGAATTGAGTTCAAGGAGATTTTCAATTCTAAAAGTTTTATTCAGATATGATTATCTATCTTGCTTGCCATGTATGCAACACTTCTTTAGAAAATCATCATCACATATTTTTCCATTGAAAGAGAGCAGCATATAGTTCTCCATCTCTCTCTCTCTCTCTCTCTCTCTCTCTCTCTCTCCCTCCCTCCCTCCCTCCCTCCAACTTCGCAAATCATTGTCCTTAGATAAAATTGAATGGACTTACTATATGGTCTTATTTTCTGTATCAATCATGAACAGGTTTATTTAACCCTGACACACCTTGCCATTGTCATGAAATATGATGCCCGTGGAGAACTCATTAAATGAATATGTACCGCATGGTGATTCAGTGAAGTTGAGGTTGCTCTTCAACCTACTTACCTTGCTATATCATTAGGCTATCATTATTTTGAACCATGTGTGCCAACCATAGACGTAATCATGTAACTCGTCTGCTATTCTTGTCAATAGGAAAGTTACTTCTTTCAGCAATTACTTTCAGGGGTTAGCTACTGCCATTCTCCATGCTACGCTTTGCTTTTTGAAAATCGTGAAAGGAAACAAATGCAAAAGTCAATTGCGCATGAATTAATGCTGCATATGCAACACCTCGAGTGTCACTATGATGTTTAACTGGAAAGCAACCTCCTCCTCCTGGACGGGAATCCAACACCTCGAGTGAAAATTTGCGACTTTGTTTACTCAAAGGTGTGATAGTTATGTTTCCTGGATTGCTAGAGTTGATATGAGTTTGACTACTTGATCAAATTATGGCATCAAGGTTTCAGTCTGATTTGCTGCATTCCAAACAAAAAAACAACCTTTGGTACTCCCAACATACATAGCACCCGAAGTTTTTCCGAGAAAAGAATAACAAGGTAAGTTCTGCGCGTTACAATATGCGGTTATTTTTTTTGAATTTTAAGCAACCTCTTTATTGATAAAAGAACAAGGTAAATAGTGTGTAGTAATATTAGTAATAATTATAGATGTAACTAAAATTATGATGCAGTTTAGAATTGAGTTCAAGGAGATTTTCAATTCTACAAGTTTTATTCAGATATGATTATCTAGCTTGCTTGCCATGTATGCAACACTTCTTTAGAAAATCATCATCACATATTTTTCCATTGAAAGAGAGCAGCATATAGTTCTCCATCTCTCTCTCTCTCTCTCTCTCCCTCCCTCCCTCCCTCCCTCCAACTTCGCAAATCATTGTCCTTAGATAAAATTGAATGGACTTACTATATGGTCTTATTTTCTGTATCAATCATGAACAGGTTTATTTAACCCTGACACACCTTGCCATTGTCATGAAATATGATGCCGGTGGAGAACTCTTTAAATGAATATGTACCGCATGGTGATTCAGTGAAGTTGAGGTTGCTCTTCAACCTACTTACCTTGCTATATCATTAGGCTATCATTATTTTGAACCATGTGTGCCAACCATAGACGTAATCATGTAACTCGTCTGCTATTCTTGTCAATAGGAAAGTTACTTCTTTCAGCAATTACTTTCAGGGGTCAGCTACTTCTATTCTCCATGCTAGGCTTTGCTTTTTGAAAATCGTCAAAGGAAACAAATGCAAAACTCAATTGCGCATGAATTAATGCTGCAAATGCAACACCTCGAGTGTCATATGATGTTTAACTGGAAAGCAACCTCCTCCTCCTGGACGGGAATCCAACACCTCGAGTGAAAATTTGCGACTTTGTTTACTCAAAGGTGTGATAGTTATGTTTCCTGGATTGCTAGAGTTGATATGAGTTTGACTACTTGATCAAATTATGGCATCAAGGTTTCAGTCTGATTTGCTGCATTCCAAACAAAAAAATAAACTTTGGTACTCCCAACATAAATAGCACCCGAAGTTTTTCCGAGAAAAGAATAACAAGTTATGTTTTGCGCGTTACAATATGCTTTTATTTTTTCTGAATTTTAAGCAACCTCTTTATTGATAAAAGAACAAGGTAAATAGTCTGTAGTAATATTAGTAATAATTATAGATGTAACTAAAATTATGATGCAGTTTAGAATTGAGTTCAAGGAGATTTTCAATTCTACAAGTTTTATTCAGATATGATTATCTAGCTTGCTTGCCATGTATGCAACACTTCTTTAGAAAATCATCATCACATATTTTTCCATTGAAAGAGAGCAGCATATAGTTCTCCATCTCTCTCTCTCTATCTATCTATCTATCTATCTCCCTCCCACTCCCTCCCTCCCTCCAACTTAGCAAATCATTGTCCTTAGATAAAATTGAATGGACTTACTATATGGTCTTATTTTTTGTATCAATCATGAACAGGTTTATTTAACCCTGACACACCTTGCCATTGTTATGAAATATGTTGCCGGTGGAGAACTCTTTAAATGAATATGTACCGCATGGTGATTCAGTAAAGTTGAGGTTGCTCTTCAACCTAATTACCTTGCTATATCATTAGGCTATCATTATTTTGAACCATGTGTGCCAACCATAGACGTAATCATGTAATTCGTCTGCTATTCTTGTCAATAGGAAAGTTACTTCTTTCAGCAATTACTTTCAGGGGTCAGCTACTGCCATTCTCCATCCTACGCTTTGCTTTTTGAAAATCGTCAAAGGAAACAAATGCAAAACTCAATTGCGCATGAATTAATGCTGCAAATGCAACACCTCGAGTGTCACTATGATGTTTAACTGGAAAGCAACCTCCTCCTCCTGGACGGGAATCCAACACCTTGAGTGAAAATTTGCAACTTTGTTTAATCAAAGGTGTGATAGTTATGTTTCCTGGATTGCTAGAGTTGATATGACTTTGACTACTTGATCAAATTATAGCATCAAGGTTTCAGTCTGATTTGCTGCATTCCAAACAAAAAAACAACCTTTGGTACTCCCAAGATACATAGCACCCGAAGTTTTTCCGAGAAAAGAATAACAAGTTAAGTTCTGCGCGTTACAATATGCGGTTATTTTTTCTGAATTTTAAGCAACCTCTTTATTGATAAAAGAACAAGGTAAATAGTGTGTAGTAGTATTAGTAATAATTATAGATGTAACTAAAATTATGATGCAGTTTAGAATTGAGTTCAAGGAGATTTTCAATTCTACAAGTTTTATTCAGATATGATTATCTAGCTTGCTTGCCATGTATGCAACACTTCTTTAGAAAATCAGCATCACATATTTTTCCATTGAAAGAGAGCAGCATATAGTTCTCCATCTCTCTCTCTCTCTCTCTCTCTCTCTCCCTCCCTCCCTCCCTCCAACTTCGCAAATCATTGTCCTTAGATAAAATTGAATGGACTTACTATATGGTCCTATTTTCTGTATCAATCATGAACAGGTTTATTTAACCCTGACACACCTTGCCATTGTCATGAAATATGATGCCGGTGGAGAACTCTTTAAATGAATATGTACCGCATGGTGATTCAGTTAAGTTGAGGTTGCTCTTCAACCTACTTACCTTGCTATATCATTAGGCTATCATTATTTTGAACCATGTGTGCCAACCATAGACGTAATCATGTAACGCGTCTGCTATTCTTGTCAATAGGAAAGTTACTTCTTTCAGCAATTACTTTCAGGGGTCAGCTACTGCCATTCTCCATGCTACGCTTTGCTTTTTGAAAATCGTCAAAGGAAACAAATGCAAAACTCAATTGCGCATGAATTAATGCTGCAAATGCAACACCTCGAGTGGCACTATGATGTTTAACTGGAAAGCAACCTCCTCCTCCTGGACGGGAATCCAACACCTCGAGTGAAAATTTGCGACTTTGTTTACTCAAAGGTGTGATAGTTATGTTTCCTGGATTGCTAGAGTTGATATGACTTTGACTACTTGATCAAATTATGGCATCAAGGTTTCAGTTTGATTTGCTGCATTCCAAACAAAAAAATAAACTTTGGTACGCCCAACATACATAGCACCCGAAGTTTTTCCGAGAAAAGAATAACAAGTTAAGTTTTGTGCGTTACAATATGCTGTTATTTTTTCTGAATTTTAAGCAACCTCTTTATTGATAAAAGAACAAGGTAAATAGTGTGTAGTAATATTAGTAATAATTATAGATGTAACTAAAATTATGATGCAGTTTAGAATTGAGTTCAAGGAGATTTTCAATTCTACAAGTTTTATTCAGATATGATTATCTAGCTTGCTTGCCATGTATGCAACACTTCTTTAGAAAATCATCATCACATATTTTTCCATTGAAAGAGAGCGGCATATAGTTCTCCATCTCTCTCTCTCTCTATCTATCTATCTATCTCCCTCCCACTCCCTCCCTCCCTCCAACTTAGCAAATCATTGTCCTTAGATAAAATTGAATGGACTTACTATATGGTCTTATTTTCTGTATCAATCATGAACAGGTTTATTTAACCCTGACACACCTTGCCATTGTCATGAAATATGATGCCAGTGGAGAACTCTTTAAATGAATATGTACCGCATGGTGATTCAGTGAAGTTGAGGTTGCTCTTCAACCTAATTACCTTGCTATATCATTAGGCTATCATTATTTTGAACCATGTGTGCCAACCATAGACGTAATCATATAACTCGTCTGCTATTCTTGTCAATAGGAAAGTTACTTCTTTCAGCAATTACTTTCAGGGGTCAGCTACTGCCATTCTCCATGCTACGCTTTGCTTTTTGAAAATCGTCAAAGGAAACAAATGCAAAACTCAATTGCGCATGAATTAATGCTGCAAATGCAACACCTCGAGTGTCACTATGATGTTTAACTGGAAAGCAACCTCCTCCTCCTGGACGGGAATCCAACACCTCGAGTGAAAATTTGCGTCTTTGTTTACTCAAAGGTGTGATAGTTATGTTTCCTGGATTGCTAGAGTTGATATGACTTTGACTACTTGATCAAATTATGGCATCAAGGTTTCAGTCTGATTTGCTGCATTCCAAACAAAAAAACAACCTTTGGTACTCCCAACATACATAGCACCCGAAGTATTTCCGAGAAAAGAATAACAAGTTAAGTTTTGCGCGTTACAATATGCTGTTATTTTTTCTGAATTTTAAGCAACCTCTTTATTGATAAAAGAACAAGGTAAATAGTGTGTAGTAATATTAGTAATAATTATAGATGTAACTAAAATTATGATGCAGTTTAGAATTGAGTTCAAGGAGATTTTCAATTCTACAAGTTTTATTCAGATATGATTATCTAGCTTGTTTGCCATGTATGCAACACTTCTTTAGAAAATCATCATCACATATTTTTCCATTGAAAGAGAGCAGCATATAGTTCTCCATCTCTCTCTCTCTATCTATCTATCTATCTCCCTCCCACTCCCTCCCTCCCTCCAACTTAGCAAATCATTGTCCTTAGATAAAATTGAATGGACTTACTATATGGTCTTATTTTCTGTATCAATCATGAACAGGTTTATTTAACCCTGACACACCTTGCAATTGTCATGATATATGATGCCGGTGGAGAACTCTTTAAATGAATATGTACCGCATGGTGATTCAGTGAAGTTGAGGTTGCTCTTCAACCTAATTACCTTGCTATATCATTAGGCTATCATTATTTTGAACCATGTGTGCCAACCATAGACGTAATCATGTAACTCGTCTGCTATTCTTGTCAATAGGAAAGTTACTTCTTTCAGCAATTACTTTCAGGGGTCAGCTACTGGCATTCTCCATGCTACGCTTTGCTTTTTGAAAATCGTCAAAGGAAACAAATGCAAAACTCAATTGCGCATAAATTAATGCTGCAAATGCAACACCTCGAGTGTCACTATGATGTTTAACTGGAAAGCAACCTCCTCCTCCTGGACGGGAATCCAACACCTCGAGTGAAAATTTGCGTCTTTGTTTACTCAAAGGTGTGATAGTTATGTTTCCTGGATTGCTAGAGTTGATATGACTTTGACTACTTGATCAAATTATGGCATCAAGGTTTCAGTCTGATTTGCTGCATTCCAAACAAAAAAACAACCTTTGGTACTCCCAACATACATAGCACCCGAAGTTTTTCCGAGAAAAGAATAACAAGTTAAGTTTTGCGCGTTACAATATGCTGTTATTTTTTCTGAATTTTAAGCAACATCTTTATTGATAAAAGAACAAGGTAAATAGTGTGTAGTAATATTAGTAATAATTATAGATGTAACTAAAATTATGATGCAGTTTAGAATTGAGTTCAAGGAGATTTTCAATTCTACAAGTTTTATTCAAATATGATTATCTAGCTTGCTTGCCATGTATGCAACACTTCTTTAGAAAATCATCATCACATATTTTTCCATTGAAAGAGAGCAGCATATAGTTCTCCATCTCTCTCTCTCTCTCTCTATCTATCTATCTCCCTCCCACTCCCTCCCTCCCTCCAACTTAGCAAATCATTGTCCTTAGATAAAATTGAATGGACTTACTATATGGTCTTATTTTCTGTATCAATCATGAATAGGTTTATTTAACCCTGACACACCTTGCCATTGTCATGAAATATGTTGCCGGTGGAGAACTCTTTAAATGAATATGTACCGCATGGTGATTCAGTGAAGTTGAGGTTGCTCTTCAACCTAATTACCTTGCTATATCATTAGGCTATCATTATTTTGAACCATGTGTGCCAACCATAGACGTAATCATGTAACTCGTCTGCTATTCTTGTCAATAGGAAAGTTACTTCTTTCAGCAATTACTTTCAGGGGTCAGCTACTGCCATTCTCCATGCTACGCTTTGCTTTTTGAAAATCGTCAAAGGAAACAAATGCAAAACTCAATTGCGCATGAATTAATGCTGCAAATGCAACACCTCGAGTGTCACTATGATGTTTAGCTGGAAAGCAACCTCCTCCTCCTGGACGGGAATCCAACACCTCGAGTGAAAATTTGCGTCTTTGTTTACTCAAAGGTGTGATAGTTATGTTTCCTGGATTGCTAGAGTTGATATGACTTTGACTACTTGATCAAATTATTGCATCAAGGTTTCAGTCTGATTTGCTGCATTCCAAACAAAAAAACAACCTTTAGTACTCCCAACATACATAGCACCCGAAGTTTTTCCGAGAAAAGAATAACAAGTTAAGTTTTGCGCGTTACAATATGCTGTTATTTTTTTCTGAATTTTAAGCAACCTCTTTATTGATAAAAGAACAAGGTAAATAGTGTGTAGTAATATTAGTAATAATTATAGATGTAACTAAAATTATGATGCAGTTTAGAATTGAGTTCAAGGAGATTTTCAATTCTACAAGTTTTATTCAGATATGATTATCTAGCTTGCTTGCCATGTATGCAACACTTCTTTAGAAAATCATCATCACATATTTTTCCATTGAAAGAGAGCAGCATATAGTTCTCCATCTCTCTCTCTCTCTATCTATCTATCTATCTCCCTCCCACTCCCTCCCTCCCTCCAACTTAGCAAATCATTGTCCTTAGATAAAATTGAATGGACTTACTATATAGTCTTATTTTTTGTATCAATCATGAACAGGTTTATTTAACCCTGACACACCTTGCCATTGTTATGAAATATGTTGCCGGTGGAGAACTCTTTAAATGAATATGTACCGCATGGTGATTCAGTGAAGTTGAGGTTGCTCTTCAACCTAATTACCTTGCTATATCATTAGGCTATCATTATTTTGAACCATGTGTGCCAACCATAGACGTAATCATGTAACTCGTCTGCTATTCTTGTCAATAGGAAAGTTACTTCTTTCAGCAATTACTTTCAGGGGTCAGCTACTGCCATTCTCCATGCTACGCTTTGCTTTTTGAAAATCGTCAAAGGAAACAAATGCAAAACTCAATTGCGCATGAATTAATGCTGCAAATGCAACACCTCGAGTGTCACTATGATGTTTAACTGGAAAGCAACCTCCTCCTCCTGGACGGGAATCCAACACCTCGAGTGAAAATTCGGGACTTTGTTTCCTCAAAGGTGTGATAGTTATGTTTCCTGGATTGCTAGAGTTTATATGACTTTGACTACTTGATCAAATTATGGCATCAAGGTTTCAGTCTGATTTACTGCATTCCAAACAAAAAAGCAACCTTTGGTACTCCCAACATAGATAGCACCCGAAGTTTTTCTGAGAAAAGAATAACAAGTTAAGTTCTGCGCGTTACAATATGCGGTTATTTTTTCTGAATTTTAAGCAACCTCTTTATTGATAAAAGAACAAGGTAAATAGTGTGTAGTAATATTAGTAATAATTATAGATGTAAC
This sequence comes from Triticum aestivum, assembly GCF_018294505.1. Taxonomy (NCBI): domain Eukaryota; kingdom Viridiplantae; phylum Streptophyta; class Magnoliopsida; order Poales; family Poaceae; genus Triticum; species Triticum aestivum. Next base: position 133,917,592 of record NC_057810.1, on the reverse strand, counting down.
TAAAATTATGATGCAGTTTAGAATTGAGTTCAAGGAGATTTTCAATTCTACAAGTTTTATTCAGATATGATTATCTAGCTTGCTTGCCATGTATGCAACACTTCTTTAGAAAATCATCATCATATATTTTTCCATTGAAAGAGAGCAGCATACAGTTCTCCATCTCTCTCTCTCTCTTTCTCTCTCTCTCTCTCTCTCTCTCTCTCTCCCCCTCCCTCCCTCCCTCCAACTTAGCAAATCATTGTCCTTAGATAAAATTGAATGGACTTACTATATGGTCTTATTTTCTGTATCAATCATGAACAGGTTTATTTAACCCTGACACACCTTGCCATTGTCATGAAATATGTTGCTGGTGGAGAACTCTTTAAATGAATATGTACCGCATGGTGATTCAGTGAAGTTGAGGTTGCTCTTCAACCTACTTACCTTGCTATATCATTAGGCTATCATTATTTTGAACCATGTGTGCCAACCATAGACGTAATCATGTAACTCGTCTGTTATTCTTGTCAATAGGAAAGTTACTTCTTTCAGCAATTACTTTCAGGGGTCAGCTACTGCCATTCTCCATGCTACGCTTTGCTTTTTGAAAATCGTCAAAGGAAACAAATGCAAAACTCAATTGCGCATGAATTAATGCTGCAAATGCAACACCTCGAGTGTCACTATGATGTTTAACTGGAAAGCAACCTCCTCCTCTTGGACGGGAATCCAACACCTCAAGTGAAAATTTGCGACTTTGTTTACTCAAAGGTGTGATAGTTATGTTTCGTGGATTGCTAGAGTTTATATGACTTTGACTACTTGATCAAATTATGGCATCAAGGTTTCAGTCTAATTTGCTGCATTCCAAACAAAAAAAACAACCTTTGGTACTCCCAACATACATAGCACCAGAAGTTTTTCCGAGAAAAGAATAACAAGGTAAGTTCTGCGCGTTACAATATGCGGTTATTTTTTCTGAATTTTAAGCAACCTCTTTATTGATAAAAGAACAAGTATATTAGTAATAATTATAGATGTAACTAAAATTATGATGTAGTTTAGAATTGAGTTCAAGGAGATTTTCAATTCTACAAGTTTTATTCAGATATTGATTATCTAGCTTGCTTGCCATGTATGCAACACTTCTTTAGAAAATCATCATCACATATTTTTCCATTGAAAGAGAGCAGCATATAGTTCTCCATCTCTCTCTCTCTCTCTCTTTCTCTCTCTCTCTCTCCCTCCCTCCCCCTCCCTCCCTCCCTCCAACTTCGCAAATCATTGTCCTTAGATAAAATTGAATGGACTTACTATATGGTCTTATTTTCTGTATCAATCATGAACAGGTTTATTTAACCCTGACACACCTTGCCATTGTCATGAAATATGTTGCCGGTGGAGAACTCTTTAAATGAATATGTACCGCATGGTGATTCAGTGAAGTTGAGGTTGCTCTTCAACCTACTTACCTTGCTATATCATTAGGCTATCATTATTTTGAACCATGTGTGCCAACCATAGACGTAATCATGTAACTCGTCTGCTATTCTTGTCAATAGGAAAGTTACTTCTTTCAGCAATTACTTTCAGGGGTCAGCTACTGCCATTCTCCATGCTACGCTTTGCTTTTTGAAAATCGTCAAAGGAAACAAATGCAAAACTGAATTGCGCATGAATTAATGCTGCAAATGCAACACCTCGAGTGTCACTATGATGTTTAACTGGAAAGCAACCTACTCCTCCTGGACGGGAATCCAACACCTCGAGTGAAAATTTGTGACTTTGTTTACTCAAAGGTGTGATAGTTATGTTTCCTGGATTGCTAGAGTTGATATGACTTTGACTACTTGATCAAATTATGGCATCAAGGTTTCAGTCTGATTTGCTGCATTCCAAACAAAAAAACAACCTTTGGTACTCCCAACATAGATAGCACCCGAAGTTTTTCCGAGAAAAGAATAACAAGGTAAGTTCTACGCGTTACAATATGCGGTTATTTTTTCTGAATTTTAAGCAAACTCTTTATTGATAAAAGAACAAGGTAAATAGTGTGTAGTAATATTAGTAATAATTATAGATGTAACTAAAATTATGATGCAGTTTAGAATTGAGTTCAAGGAGATTTTCAATTCTACAAGTTTTATTCAGATATGATTATCTAGCTTGCTTGCCATGTATGCAACACTTCTTTAGAAAATCATCATCATATATTTTTCCATTGAAAGAGAGCAGCATATAGTTCTCCATCTCTCTCTCTCTCTCTCTCTCTCCCCCTCCCTCCCTCCTTCCCTCCAACTTAGCAAATCATTGTCCTTAGATAAAATTGAATGGACTTACTATATGGTCTTATTTTCTGTATCAATCATGAACAGGTTTATTTAACCCTGACACACCTTGCCATTGTCATGAAATATGTTGCTGGTGGAGAACTCTTTAAATGAATATGTACCGCATGGTGATTCAGTGAAGTTGAGGTTGCTCTTCAACCTACTTACCTTGCTATATCATTAGGCTATCATTATTTTGAACCATGTGTGCCAACCATAGACGTAATCATGTAACTCGTCTGTTATTCTTGTCAATAGGAAAGTTACTTCTTTCAGCAATTACTTTCAGGGGTTAGCTACTGCCATTCTCCATGCTACGCTTTGCTTTTTGAAAATCATCAAATGAAACAAATGCAAAACTCAATTGTGCATGAATTAATGCTGCAAATGCAACACCTCGAGTGTCACTATGATGTTTAACTGGAAAGCAACCTCCTCCTCCTGGACGGGAATCCAACACCTCGAGTGAAAATTCGGGACTTTGTTTCCTCAAAGGTGTGATAATTATGTTTCCTGGATTGCTAGAGTTGATATGACTTTGACTACTTGATCAAATTATGGCATCAAGGTTTCAGTCTGATTTGCTGCATTCCAAACAAAAAAACAACCTTTGGTACTCCCAACATAGATAGCACCTGAAGTTTTTCCGAGAAAAGAATAACAAGGTAAGTTCTGCGCATTACAATATGCGGTTATTTTTTCTGAATTTTAAGGAAACTCTTTATTGATAAAAGAACAAGGTAAATAGTGTGTAGTAATATTAGTAAGAATTATAGATGTAACTAAAATTATGATGCAGTTTAGAATTGAGTTCAAGGAGATTTTCAATTCTACAAGTTTTTATTCAGATATGATTATCTAGCTTGCTTTCCATGTATGCAACACTTCTTTAGAAAATCATCATCATATATTTTTCCATTGAAAGAGAGCAGCATACAGTTCTCCATCTCTCTCTCTCTCTCTCCCCCTCCCTCCCTCCCTCCCTCCAACTTAGCAAATCATTGTCCTTAGATAATATTGAATGGACTTACTATATGGTCTTATTTTCTGTATCAATCATGAACAGGTTTATTTAACCCTGACACACCTTGCCATTGTCATGAAATATGTTGCCGGTGGAGAACTCTTTAAATGAATATGTACCGCATGGTGATTCAGTGAAGTTGAGGTTGCTCTTCAACCTACTTACCTTGCTATATCATTAGGCTATCATTATTTTGAACCATGTGTGCCAACCATAGACGTAATCATGTAACTCGTCTCCTATTCTTGTCAATAGGAAAGTTACTTCTGTCAGCAATTACTTTCAGGGGTCAGCTACTGCCATTCTCCATGCTACGCTTTGCTTTTTGAAAATCGTCAAAGGAAACAAATGCAAAACTCAATTGCGCATGAATTAATGCTGCAAATGCAACACCTTGAGTGTCACTATGATGTTTAACTGGAAAGCAACCTCCTCCTCCTGGACGGGAATCCAACACCTCGAGTGAAAATTTGCGACTTTGTTTACTCAAAGGTGTGATAGTTATGTTTCCTGGATTGCTAGAGTTGATATGACTTTGACTACTTGATCAAATTATGGCATCAAGGTTTGAGTCTGATTTGCTGCATTCCAAACAAAAAAACAACCTTTGGTACTCCCAACATACATAGCACCCGAAGTTTTTCCGAGAAAATAATAACAAGGTAAGTTCTGCGCGTTACAATATGCAGTTATTTTTTTTGAATTTTAAGCAACCTCTTTACTGATAAAAGAACAAGGTAAATAGTGTGTAGTAGTATTAGTAATAATTATAGATGTAACTAAAATTATGATGCAGTTTAGAATTGAGTTCAAGGAGATTTTCAATTCTACAAGTTTTATTCAGATATGATTATCTAGCTTGCTTGCCATGTATGCAACACTTCTTTAGAAAATCATCATCACATATTTTTCCATTGAAAGAGAGCAGCATATAGTTCTCCATCTCTCTCTCTCTCTCTCTCTCTCTCTCTCTCCCTCCCTCCCTCCCTCCCTCCCTCCAACTTCGCAAATCATTGTCCTTAGATAAAATTGAATGGACTTACTATATGGTCTTATTTTCTGTATCAATCATGAACAGGTTTATTTAACCCTGACACACCTTGCCATTGTCATGAAATATGTTGCCGGTGGAGAACTCTTTAAATGAATATGTACCGCATGGTGATTCAGTGAAGTTGAGGTTGCTCTTCAACCTACTTACCTTGCTATATCATTAGGCTATCATTATTTTGAACCATGTGTGCCAACCATAGACGTAATCATGTAACTCGTCTGCTATTCTTGTCAATAGGAAAGTTACTTCTTTCAGCAATTACTTTCAGGGGTCAGCTACTGCCATTCTCCATGCTACACTTTGCTTTTTGAAAATCGTCAAAGGAAACAAATGCAAAACTCAATTGCGCATGAATTAATGCTGCAAATGCAACACCTCGAGTGTCACTATGATATTTAACTGGAAAGCAACCTACTCCTCCTGGACGGGAATCCAACACCTCGAGTGAAAATTTGCGACTTTGTTTACTCAAAGGTGTGATAGTTATGTTTCCTGGATTGCTAGAGTTGATATGACTTTGACTACTTGATCAAATTATGGCATCAAGGTTTCAGTCTGATTTGCTGCATTCCAAACAAAAAAACAACCTTTGGTACTCCCAACATAGATAGCACCCGAAGTTTTTCTGAGAAAAGAATAACAAGGTAAGTTCTGCGCGTTACAATATGCGGTTATTTTTTCTGAATTTTAAGCAAACTCTTTATTGATAAAAGAACAAGGTAAATAGTGTGTAGTAATATTAGTAATAATTATAGATGTAACTAAAATTATGATGCAGTTTAGAATTGAGTTCAAGGAGATTTTCAATCCTACAAGTTTTATTCAGATATGATTATCTAGCTTGCTTGCCATGTATGCAACACTTCTTTAGAAAATCATCATCATATATTTTTCCATTGAAAGAGAGCAGCATATAGTTCTCCATCTCTCTCTCTCTCTCTCTCTCTCTCTCTCTCTCTCTCTCCCCCTCCCTCCCTCCCTCCCTCCAACTTAGCAAATCATTGTCCTTAGATAAAATTGAATGGACTTACTATATGGTCTTATTTTCTGTATCAATCATGAACATGTTTATTTAACCCTGACACACCTTGCCATTGTCATGAAATATGTTGCTGGTGGAGAACTCTTTAAATGAATATGGACCGCATGGTGATTCAGTGAAGTTGAGGTTGCTCTTCAACCTACTTACCTTGCTATATCATTAGGCTATCATTATTTTGAACCATGTGTGCCAACCATAGACGTAATCATGTAACTCGTCTGTTATTCTTGTCAATAGGAAAGTTACTTCTTTCAGCAATTACTTTCAGGGGTCAGCTACTGCCATTCTCCATGCTACGCTTTGCTTTTTGGAAATCGTCAAAGGAAACAAATGCAAAACTCAGTTGCGCATGAATTAATGCTGCATATGCAACACCTCGAGTGTCACTATGATGTTTAACTGGAAAGCAACCTCCTCCTCTTGGACGGGAATCCAACACCTCAAGTGAAAATTTGCGACTTTGTTTACTCAAAGGTGTGATAGTTATGTTTCGTGGATTGCTAGAGTTTATATGACTTTGACTACTTGATCAAATTATGGCATCAAGGTTTCAGTCTGATTTGCTGCATTCCAAACAAAAAAACAACCTTTGGTACTCCCAACATACATAGCACCCGAAGTTTTTCCGAGAAAAGAATAACAAGGTAAGTTCTGCGTGTTACAATATGCGGTTATTTTTTCTGAATTTTAAGCAGCATCTTTATTGATAAAAGAACAAGTATATTAGTAATAATTATAGATGTAACTAAAATTATGATGTAGTTTAGAATTGAGTTTAAGGAGATTTTCAATTCTACAAGTTTTATTCAGATATTGATTATCTAGCTTGCTTGCCATGTATGCAACACTTCTTTAGAAAATCATCATCACATATTTTTCCATTGAAAGAGAGCAGCATATAGTTCTCCATCTCTCTCTCTCTCTCTCCCTCCCTCCCCCTCCCTCCCTCCCTCCAAATTAGCAAATCATTATCCTTAGATAAAATTGAATGGACTTACTACATGGTCTTATTTTCTGTATCAACCATGAACAGGTTTATTTAACCCTGACACACCTTGCCATTGTCATGAAATATGTTGCCGGTGGAGAACTCTTTAAATGAATATGTACCGCATGGTGAT